>NW_028261390.1:9762280-9943530 GCF_051295495.1 Thamnophis sirtalis
CAATTGGGAAAAATTTAAGACAGCTGCAGTGTCCCCAGCTCCTGTGATCCCCTTTTGCGACTTTCTGAGAATCAAAGCCAATGGCAAAGTCAGATTCACTTAACAATCATGTTATTAACTTAACAACTGCAGTGATTCACTTAACAAATGTGGCAAGAAAGGTCGTAAAATGGTTCAAAACTCACTTAACAAATGTCTCATTTAGCAACATACGTTTTGGGCTTAATTGTTGTCGTAGGTTGAGGACTATCAATAGAGTAGAGTAGGTTAGGTAGAGTAGAGCAGAACAGAACAGAACAGAACAGTTAAAAGAGACCATGGAGGTCCTCTAGTCCAACCCGCTGCTCAAGCAAGAAACCCTATCCCATTTCAGACCAATAGTTGTCCAATCTCTTCTTAAAAACTTCCCGTATTGAAGCATTCCCAATTTCGGGAGGCAAGTTGTTCCACTGATTAATTGTTCCTAACTGTCAGGAAATTTCTTCTTAGTTCTAGATTATTTATTCCTTTAACTACCGGTAGTTTCCATCCATTCAAGAAAAAACCTAGTTTAGCTATGGCCATGAAGGGTCTGTGCTGCTTGCAATATGTGACCATCCTCGACCAGGCCAAATCCAGAAAAACATCAGGGAATTTCTAGAAAGTCACTCTGACAAGCCAGCCATCAACAGACACATAGACATTAACAATGTCTATAGACTATGCAAAAGAGTCTATCAACCAGCCCAAAAGAGAACAAAAAGACTCCAGCACTTCTCCACCAGCAATCAGCACCCAGATCAGCATAGAGTAGATTAACTCCAAGGTCACTGCCGGTTCCAGCGACCCAGGCTGCCAAACCACTACTGGTTCAGCCGAACCAGTCCAAACCAGTAGGAACCCACCACTGGTGTGGATACTTAAATAGGCAGCATAGATATTCAATAAATAAAAATAAGGATTTTAAAACTTAAGCACTGGGAGGATATAAAGATGGGAATTATAAGTGAAACGCTTAATTTATCCTAATCACTTCTTAGCTTTCCTCTGCAAAAATGATCATCTTTATATTCGTGTTACTCTAGGAATCCACTCTTATTTCCCCCCCCAAGTTTAAAAAATGAGGATTCGGATTCTGTAATGTAATACAGAATGTCACAAGAGGGTCTTTCATCAACCAGATTAGGTCCAACGAGATTTAAAACCTCGGAAAACTTTATTCGTTTAGAATAAATGCAAAAGACAGAAAGATTTCAAAGAAAGCAAGATCTCAAACCTTTTTTTTCCCGCTTCTTCTCTTCCTCTTTTGGCTCCTCTTTGCCGAGCTGTAATAAACGCTGCCCACTAGGTTTTAAAACCGAAAGGGAATGAACTTAGTAACTAATCTGCTTTGAATTTTTTTTTTTAAACAAGGAAGTAATGTTTATTTCAGCCTGATGGGCGTTTTTAAAAAAAACCAAAAACAAACAAGGAAAAAAAACACAAAAGAAAAGGCTAGGAAGAGAAACGAAACTTGGTTCAGATGAAATCATGAGAGGCAATGAGTGGGAATGCTTAGAAATTATCCTTAAATCGATCCTTCCTTGTCCCGTCTTTAGAAACAATTCTGATGTTTCTGCCTGTTTTCCGTTTCAGATCCTAGGAGTCAAACTGGTAGGATCCCCCACTATTTCTGACCCTTCCAACACCTCAGATCACAGATAGTCCTTGATCTAGAACAGGGGTGTTAAACTCAAGGGGCTTAGTTTAGTTTAGTTTAGTTTATTTGGTTTGTATGCCGCCCACTCTCGAGAGACTCAGGGCGGCTTACAGATAAAAAAGGAAGAGGAAACATACAAAAAGTTAAAAACAAAATTAAAATTCCACAACATTCATAACTTAGGATGGGGCTGGATAAATCAACAGCCCCAGGCCTGCCGGAACAGCCAGGTCTTAGTAGCTTTACGGAAGGCCGGAAGGGTAGTAAGGGTCCGGATCTCCACGGGAAGATCGTTCCATAGGGCTGGAGCAGCTACAGAGAAGGCCCTGCCCCGGGGAGTCGCCAGCCGACATTGACCGGCAGATGGAATCCGGAGGAGGCCTAGTCTGTGAGATCTTACGGGTCTCTGGGAGGTAAATGGCAGGAGGCGGTCTCTCAGGTAGCCAGGTCCTATACCATGTAGGGCTTTAAAAGTAACGACTAGCGTTTTTGGTGGCATAAGGGACTCTATTGTGAGCAGAGGAATGGAGTACTCTCCTCGCAAAATACCTCTGGATTCACTCAATTGTATTAATGTCAATATACAGTGAGGATTCCAGGCAGACGAGCTGTATTCGAGGATTGGTCTGGCAAAGGTTTTGCCTACCCTAGTTTGCAGTACAATATTACCGGAGAAGAAGCTTCGGAAGATTCGGTTGGCAACTCTGAATGCCTTTTTGGCAATGCTGTTACAGTGAGCTCTGGAGCTTAGATCGTTTGAGATGAGTACTCCAAGGTCCTAGACAGCGTGAGGGTTGTCTACAAGGTCGTATCCAGTGGTGGGTTTCAAATTTTTTTTTGAACCTACTCTGTGGGTGTGGCCTCCTTGTGGGAGTGGCTTGCCAGCCATGTGACCTGGTGGGAGTGGCTTGCCGGCCATGTGACCTGGTGGGAGTGGCTTGCTGGCCAAGTGTTTTCTTTCTTTCTCTCTCTCTCTCTCTCTCTCTCTCCTTGCTTTTGTCTCTTTGTCCCTTTTTCCTTTTTTTCTTTCATCTCTCTCTCACTTTTTCTTTTTTTATTTCTTTCTTTCTTCCTTTCTTTCTCTTTCCCATTCCCTCCCCACTCCTGGCGGAAGGATACTGCAAAATCTCCATTCCCTCCCCACTCCAGGGGAAGGATACTGCAAAATTCCCATTCCCTCCCCACTCCTGGCGGAAGGATACTGCAAACTATCCATTCCCACCCCACTCCGGGGAAAGGATACTGCAAAATTCCCATTCCCTCCCCACTCCTGGCGGAAGGATACTGCAAACTATCCATTCCCTCCACACTCCAGGGGAAGGATACTGCAAAATTCCCATTCCCTCCCCACTCCTGGCAGAAGGATACTGCAAAATCTCCATTCCCACCCCACTCCGGGGAAAGGATACTGCAAAATCTCCATCCCCTCCCCACTCCTGGCAGAAGGATGCTGCAAAATCTCCATTCCCACCCCACTCCGGGGAACGGATACTGCAAAATTCCCATTCCCTCCCCACTCCTGGCAGAAGGATACTGCAAAATCTCCATTCCCACCCCACTCCGGGGAAAGGATACTGCAAAATCTCCATCCCCTCCCCACTCCTGGCAGAAGGATACTGCAAAATCTCCATCCCCTCCCCACTCCTGGCAGAAGGATACTGCAAAATCTCCATTCCCACCCCACTCCGGGGAACGGATACTGCAAAATTCCCATTCCCTCCCCACTCCTGGCAGAAGGATACTGCAAAATCTCCATTCCCACCCCACTCCGGGGAAAGGATACTGCAAAATCTCCATCCCCTCCCCACTCCTGGCAGAAGGATGCTGCAAAATCTCCATTCCCACCCCACTCCGGGGAAAGGATACTGCAAAATTCCCATTCCCTCCCCACTCCTGGCGGAAGGATACTGCAAACTATCCATTCCCTCCACACTCCAGGGGAAGGATACTGCAAAATCTCCATTCCCTCCCCACTCCAGGGAAAGGATACTGCAAAATCCCAATTCCACTAACCTGCTTTTCAGCTCTGTTCTCCTGTCCAGGGCAAGAGAAGATGACCAAGCTGATCAGTTGGGACTTGAGAGGCAGTGAATAGATCATGGGTGGGGCCAGCCAGAGGTGGTAGATGTAAAAATTGTTCTGACCGAGGCTTCCCGAGAGCATGAAGCAAACTCCTTGTCCTGACACAAACCTCTTTGGGGACAAAAAACCCTCAGCTGGGTGACTTTGGGCCAATCAGCAGGAGACGGTGAGTTCTAGTCCCTGCTTTAGGCATGAAAGTCAGCTGGGTGACTTTGGGCCAATCAGCAGGAGACGGTGAGTTCTAGTCCCTGCTTTAGGCATGAAAGTCAGCTGGGTGACTTTGGGCCAATCACCAGGAGAAGGTGAGTTCTAGTCCCTGCTTTAGGCATGAAAGTCAGCTGGGTGACTTTGGGCCAATCACCAGGAGACGGTGAGTTCTAGTCCCTGCTTTAGGCATGAAAGTCAGCTGGGTGACTTTGGGCCAATCACCAGGAGACGGTGAGTTCTAGTCCCTGCTTTAGGCATGAAAGTCAGCTGGGTGACTTTGGGCCAATCACCAGGAGACGGTGAGTTCTAGTCCCTGCTTTAGGCATGAAAGTCAGCTGGGTGACTTTGGGCCAATCACCAGGAGACGGTGAGTTCTAGTCCCTGCTTTAGGCATGAAAGTCAGCTGGGTGACTTTGGGCCAATCACCAGGAGACGGTGAGTTCTAGTCCCTGCTTTAGGCATGAAAGTCAGCTGGGTGACTTTGGGCCAATCACCAGGAGACGGTGAGTTCTAGTCCCTGCTTTAGGCATGAAAGTCGGCTGGGTGACTTTGGGCCAATCACCAGGAGACGGTGAGTTCTAGTCCCTGCTTTAGGCATGAAAGTTAGCTGGGTGACTTTGGGCCAATCACCAGGAGATGGTGAGTTCTAATCGCTGCTTTAGGCATGAAGTTGGCTGGGTGACTTTGGGCCAATCACCTGGAGATGGGGAGTTCTAGTCCTGCTTTAGGCATGAAAGTCAGCTGGGTGACTTTGGGCCAATCACCAGGAGACGGTGAGTTCTAGTCCCTGCTTTAGGCATGAAGTTGGCTGGGTGACTTTGGGCCAATCACCAGGAGACGGTGAGTTCTAGTCCCTGCTTTAGGCATGAAAGTCGGCTGGGTGACTTTGGGCCAATCACCAGGAGAAGGTGAGTTCTAGTCCCTGCTTTAGGCATGAAAGTTGGCTGGGTGGCTTTGGGCGAATCACCTGGAGATGGGGAGTTCTAGTCCTGCTTTAGGCATGAAAGTCAGCTGGGTGACTTTGGGCCAATCACCAGGAGACGGTGAGTTCTAGTCCCTGCTTTAGGCATGAAAGTTGGCTGGGTGACTTTGGGCCAATCACCAGGAGACGGTGAGTTCTAGTCCCTGCTTTAGGCATGAAAGTTGGCTGGGTGACTTTGGGCCAATCACCAGGAGAAGGTGAGTTCTAGTCCCTGCTTTAGGCATGAAAGTTGGCTGGGTGGCTTTGGGCCAATCACCTGGAGATGGGGAGTTCTAGTCCTGCTTTAGGCATGAAAGTCAGCTGGGTGACTTTGGGCCAATCACTAGGAGACGGTGAGTTCTAGTCCCTGCTTTAGGCATGAAAGTCAGCTGGGTGACTTTGGGCCAATCACCAGGAGACGGTGAGTTCTAGTCCCTGCTTTAGGCATGAAAGTCAGCTGGGTGACTTTGGGCCAATCACCAGGAGACGGTGAGTTCTAGTCCCTGCTTTAGGCATGAAAGTCAGCTGGGTGACTTTGGGCCAATCACCAGGAGACGGTGAGTTCTAGTCCCTGCTTTAGGCATGAAAGTTGGCTGGGTGACTTTGGGCCAATCACTTGGAGATGGGGAGTTCTAGTCCTGCTTTAGGCATGAAAGTCAGCTGGGTGACTTTGGGCCAATCACCAGGAGACGGTGAGTTCTAGTCCCTGCTTTAGGCATGAAAGTTGGCTGGGTGACTTTGGGCCAATCACTTGGAGATGGGGAGTTCTAGTCCTGCTTTAGGCATGAAAGTCAGCTGGGTGACTTTGGGCCAATCACCTGGAGATGGGGAGTTCTAGTCCTGCTTTAGGCATGAAAGTCAGCTGGGTGACTTTGGGCCAATCACCAGGAGATGGTGAATTCTAGTCCCTGCTTTAGGCATGAAGTTGGCTGGGTGACTTTGGGCCAATCACCTGGAGATGGGGAGTTCTAGTCCTGCTTTAGGCATGAAAGTCAACTGGGTGACTTTGGGCCAGTCCCTTTCTCCAGAATTCCAAAAGTCCAGAAACGGGCCTGTTTCCAGCCTCCGGAGCCCAGGATAGGCTGTTTTCGCTCAAGGAAAGCCTCCGGCACCTGGGGTGGGCAAAAGCGTCCCTCTTCTGTGGTGCAGGAGGCTGAAGAGGTTGCCTGGGGGGGGGGGTGTTTTGCATGCGCATATGTGGAGGTCACACACATGGAGGGTCCTGTGCACATGCGCAGGGGTGGGGCACATTGCATTGTGGGTGCATGCGAGAAAGTGATTTTGGCACACGAGGAGAAAAAGATTAGCCATTGCTGATCTATTATTTTGCAATTTTTGACAAGCACCCCCTCTGAAAACATTTAACTGGGGGTGCACTGGGAGGAAAGAGTTCCTGTAATAGGGAAAGAAGGAAACCATTTCAAATTTGGGTCAATTTCTTTCAGGAGGCTAAGACATCATGTATCCAAACTTCCTCCATTTGTAACAGTTAAGCAGAATTCTTAGAAAGCAAAGCAAAGCAAACTAGTCCTGGATATATATTTTTTTTTCTTGAAAAAGAAACAGGAAAAAAAATAACAAATTCAATATTTGCAGGAGACAATAAAACCAAGGGCTTCTTGGCAAGATTGTAACAAGGCGGGAGAGGTGGAAGCAAAACACAAAAAAACACAGAAAAAGGGGCTTGAATTTTAGGTGAGGGCTGTAATCCCCATCAGCCCCCACCCTGGAAAGCTGATTAATGGGATCTGAAGTCCAAAGCATTTCCTACAGTGTGTGTGTGTGTGTGTGTGTGTGTGTGTGTGTGTGTGTGTGTGTGTGTAAAAATAGGAATCATAATTTAATTTTATTTATTAAATGTTCAGATTTTCTTTAAACAATGAGTATCTTTTTTTTGGGTGGGGGGACCTGTTGCAAGAAGGAAAGATCCCTATCCACCACCCTGGAAGTGGCTGATGGGACTTGTAATCCAAAACAGTACAGGGAGTCCTCCAGCTACAGCCACAAATGAGCCCAAAATTTATGTTGCTAAGTGAAACATTGTTTTCAGTGCCGCCACTGTTGTAAGGCAGCCTCCAACTGAAAAAAAAAAAGCCAAAGTTACCTCTCAAGCAAGATATTTGTAAGGTTTGTAAGATATTGTAAGCAATAGTATTATTGGACTACATAGATTAAAATGCACAGATTAGATATTCTTTTGAGAGCAGGAAACGCCAATTTCATTCGCGTGGGCCAATGTGCTCACAGTAAAAAAAATGACAGTCAAGATTACCTTCTTTTATTTTACACACACATACGCACAGATTACGTGCCTGCCTCCAAACGCCCTCACCTGTGAGGCTGCGGCACACCTGGCCTTGATGAGCCACGTGCCTTTCCCACCAAGCGCTCTCGGAACGCCTCCCCCGTCCACCTCGGCTGCGATTGGCTGCTTTGGAAACCCGTCCTTCGGATTGGCTGAGCGGCCTCTATTTCTCCCTCCCTCCTCCTCCGAGGGGCGGGAACATTTTAAAAAGTCGGCGGGTTCCTCAGGTTGAGGCAAAAGCCCGAGCGCGGTGCAGAAGCAGTGCGTGCCGCCGCTTCTGCCCCTGCCTTCTCGTCTCTCTCCCCCCTCTCGAAAGAGACGACGCTGCGAGCCGCGGGGAGAGCAAATCTCCCCTCTCCCTACGGCGTCTCCGCAGCCGAAGATTAGACCGTGAGGTGGCCTCTTGCACGCTGAGGTAATCCCTGCTTGAGGGTCTTAGACGTTGTGGGATGCTGAGAGGAGCTAAGGAATAGCCTATTCTCAGGGAGTAAGGACAGCTCCTGAGGTAGTTTTAGCCTATTCTCAGGGAGTAAGGACGGCGCCTGAGGTAATTTTAGCCTATTCTCCGGGTGTAAGGACAGCTCCTGAGGAAAAATGAACCTACTCAGGGAGTTAGGACAGCACCTGCTGTGATTTTAACCAGGGTGTATATTTCCTCAGGAGTAAAATGCCACCTCAAGGTTGTCTTATTTAAAGGACCCCCAACGCCACAGCTCACCTATGGTGAGTTACCTCAATCCCACTTTCCCTGAGGGAAATAAGGCAAATTTCTGGGTCCTGGATAATTTTAACCAAGACTCTGGTATTTAGGAGTAAAATGGTGGAACTAGGTGGAGTTTGAGGTAATCTCAGCTGTGTCCTGTTCAAAGGACCAAACCACCCCAGAGAAGTAACGGTTAAAAGTATCTTAAAAGGAGGAATACAGCTGAGGCAATTATAGCCAGGTACAGTTAAAAGAGCTAAACTACCACAGGTGTTAAAATTAGCTTAAAGGCAAAATTGCTTCAGTCCTGCAGTTGACCTTTATTGATTAAATTTAAACTCTTGACACCTGAGAAAAGAAATTTTAGCCCAGATTCAAGTCCTTAAAAGAAAACATGTAGAGGACTAGCTACTTCAAGGAACTAAAGGTGTAAAAATGAACTATAATTACTTCAGGTCCAGGAGTTGACCTTGCTTTCTTGAAATAGTCCCACCTTGAGGCCTGAGGTAATTTTCAACCAAAGTTTAATTTTTTAGAATAAAATACTAGTGGAACCTGGGGTAATCTCAACCATGTCCTTTCAAAAGGACCAAACCACCACATGTGAGTCATAATTAAAAACTACCTTAGGAGCTGACCTTGCTTTCAGGAATAAAGTGAATTTTTAGGACCTAAGATCCTGATTTAAGTCAAGGCTCACGTTCTTAAATTCCTCTGCCAAATAAAGTATACATAAGCATATGGATGACTGACTACTTCAAAAAAAAGGCAAAAGCTAAACTAAAATTTGTTCAGGTCCAGGAGTTGACCTTGTTCTCAGAAATAGTCAATTCTAGGGACCTGAGGTAATTATAGCCAAGGGTTAAATCCTTAAACAAAACATGTAGAGGACTAGCTACTTCAAGGAACTAATGGCAAAAGTTACCTAAAATTGCATCAGGTCCAGAAACTGACCTGACTTTCTTGCAGGAAGGTAAATTAAAGCAATTTTAGGGATGCCTTCCAGTTCCTGGAGAGTAAGAGAAACTCCTGGAGCTGGAGGTCATATCTTTGGGAACAGTAAAAACCAGTGGTTTGTGGTGTTCTCAAGGGCACAACTTTCCAATTCATTGTATCTTGCCTTTTTTCACTAGTAGGATAAAGAACATAAAAGCAGCTTTGTAAAATTGATGAATTGGTTTTCTAGTCTCTGAACATCAGGTGGTCATTTGGTGATGTTGATTTCTTCTTATTATTATTTCACAGGCACTCTACACGAAGGGAATCACCACAGACAAGCAGTCGAAGGCATCAAAGCTAAGTCAAAGGTTTACTAACTTTTCAGTGCTGGGTTTAACCAAGAAGTCTGACAGGTACTATCGGCAACATGTGGTTTATGACTGCAAAAAACTTTGGGGCTTGCTATAAAGCTTACCCTAAGGCTGTGATGGCGAACCCAAGGCATGCGTGTGCGAAGTGGCATACGGAGCCATGTTGCCTGGCATGTGTGGTGTTGGCCATTCCTCTCGGGTTTCTGGTGCACATGCACGCACGACAATCAGCTGGCCTTTGTGCATGTGGCACTGCCGGAAACTGGAAGAGCCGGGATTCCGCTTTCCGGCGTGAGCATGCACGCTGGCCAGCTGACCGCAAGCCCGTAACCGGCAGTCTAGCTGGCTGTTGCACCTGCGCCTGCTGGAAACCAGTAGAGGAACAGGTGAATGCCGCACATGCCAAGTGACATGGCTCCGCATGGCACTTTAGGCATGCATACCATAGGTTTGCAGAGGTTGCGCCCTAAGGCATGCTTTAGCGACGTTTTTTTTGGGGGGGGGATGCAAAGTAATGTAACAAAAGTAAAACATATAAACAATTTCGGATGTGAAATCATTTTAGCCACTGGCTGTGGTAGAACCAGAGACCCCCCCCCACAAGCATTCCCCATATCAATACAGTGTGGGGATAGGGGTGATGTCCCCCCCATGTGGAGGTCATTCAATCCCTGAACACCCACACTGAGAGACTCATACTGGACAGCCTCTCTGGGGTTTTCAACTGGGTGACCCTTTCAGTCCCTGAGCGAGCAGTGAGGGCGAATCAACCTGGAGGAGGCAACGGGCGCTCAGCCGCAAGCCTCCTCCAGTCCCTGAGGACCCCCTCGGTACTCCCGACTGGAAGGGGATCCTTTTGGATCACCCCCCCTCCCACCTTCTCTTTCTGAGAAAGAAGGCCACAGTACCAGTCAGACTTCTTAAGAGCTGAAAGTGAAGTTGGTGATGAACAAAGGAGAAGATTTGCGGCTTGCGGTTTGAAAGGTCCTTAGTGTTCTCTGAGCTTGGTAGTTTCTTTTGCAGATGCTTTGTTATTTAGGGAATATCAGTGCTAGGAGAGAGTGAGGTTTGTTCTCAACTTGCTTTCCAGTGGCTTGTGGTTTCAGTGTTGTTAAAAATGGTCTTTAGAGATTCTTTGATTGGACTACTTGTTGATTTGTGTTGTTTGCTGCAGAGCAGGTGTTTTGGTCCTTTTGATTCCTTTTGGGCTTCTTGATGGTCACTTGTGCAGAGATATAGATATTAGAAATTTCATATGGTTGAGTGTCTTGGCAGGTTGTGAAACTAAGGAGTTTTCCCATTGTAGTTAGATTCGTAGTTGGTGCTATGATTGATAATAGATTTTATACTTCTCTCCACAGGTTATAGTATTGTTGCCTGGCATAATTTGGCCATGGCGATGGTTCTTAGAACCAGACAGAGAAATAGATATAGTTTCTTTGCCTGGCATAATTTGGCCATGGCGATGGTTCTTAGAACCAGACAGAGAAATAGATATAGTTTCCTTGCCTGGCTTAATTTGGCCATGGCGATGGTTCTTAGAACCAGACAGAGAAATAAATATTATAGTTTCCTTGCCTGGCTTAATTTGGCCATGGCGATGGTTCTTAGAACCAGACAGAGAAATAGATATTATAGTTTTCTTGCCTGGCTTAATTTGGCCATGGCGATGGTTCTTAGAACCAGACAGAGAAATAAATATTATAGTTTCCTTGCCTGGCTTAATTTGGCCATGGCGATGGTTCTTAGAACCAGACAGAGAAATAGATATTATAGTTTTCTTGCCTGGCTTAATTTGGCCATGGCGATGGTTCTTAGAACCAGACAGAGAAATAAATATTATAGTTTCCTTGCCTGGCTTAATTTGGCCATGGCGATGGTTCTTAGAACCAGACAGAGAAATAGATATTATAGTTTTCTTGCCTGGCTTAATTTGGCCATGGCGATGGTTCTTAGAACCAGACAGAGAAATAAATATTATAGTTTCCTTGCCTGGCTTAATTTGGCCATGGCGATGGTTCTTAGAACCAGACAGAGAAATAGATATTATAGTTTTCTTGCCTGGCTTAATTTGGCCATGGCGATGGTTCTTAGAACCAGACAGAGAAATAAATATTATAGTTTCCTTGCCTGGCTTAATTTGGCCATGGCGATGGTTCTTAGAACCAGACAGAGAAATAGATATTATAGTTTTCTTGCCTGGCTTAATTTGGTCATGGCGATGGTTCTTAGAACCAGACAGAGAAATAAATATTATAGTTTCCTTGCCTGGCTTAATTTGGCCATGGCGATGGTTCTTAGAACCAGACAGAGAAATAGATATTATAGTTTTCTTGCCTGGCTTAATTTGGCCATGGCGATGGTTCTTAGAACCAGACAGAGAAATAAATATTATAGTTTCCTTGCCTGGCTTAATTTGGCCATGGCGATGGTTCTTAGAACCAGACAGAGAAATAGATATTATAGTTTTCTTGCCTGGCTTAATTTGGCCATGGCGATGGTTCTTAGAACCAGACAGAGAAATAGATATTATAGTTTTCTTGCCTGGCTTAATTTGGCCATGGCGATTGTTCTTAGAACCAGACAGAGAAATAAATATTATAGTTTTCTTGCCTGGCATAATTTGGCCATGGAGATGGTTCTTAGAACCAGACAGAGAAATAGATATTATAGTTTTCTTGCCTGGCTTAATTTGGCCATGGCGATGGTTCTTAGAACCAGACAGAGAAATAGATATTATAGTTTTCTTGCCTGGCTTAATTTGGCCATGGCGATGGTTCTTAGAACCAGACAGAGAAATAGATATTATAGTTTTCTTGCCTGGCATAATTTGGCCATGGCGATGGTTCTTAGAACCAGACAGAGAAATAAATATTATAGTTTTCTTGCCTGGCTTAATTTGGCCATGGCGATGGTTCTTAGAACCAGACAGAGAAATAAATATTATAGTTTTCTTGCCTGGCATAATTTGGCCATGGAGATGGTTCTTAGAACCATACAGAGAAATAGATATTATAGTTTTCTTGCCTGGCTTAATTTGGCCATGGAGATGGTTCTTAGAACCAGACAGAGAAATAGATATTATAGTTTTCTTGCCTGGCTTAATTTGGCCATGGCGATGGTTCTTAGAACCAGACAGAGAAATAGATATTATAGTTTTCTTGCCTGGCATAATTTGGCTATGGTGATGGTTCTTAGAACCAGACAGAGAAATAAATATTATAGTTTTCTTGCCTGGCATAATTTGGCCATGGAGATGGTTCTTAGAACCAGACAGAGAAATAGATATTATAGTTTTCTTGCCTGGCTTAATTTGGCCATGGCGATGGTTCTTAGAACCAGACAGAGAAATAGATATTATAGTTTTCTTGCCTGGCTTAATTTGGCCATGGCGATGGTTCTTAGAACCAGACAGAGAAATAAATATTATAGTTTTCTTGCCTGGCATAATTTGGCCATGGAGATGGTTCTTAGAACCATACAGAGAAATAGATATTATAGTTTTCTTGCCTGGCTTAATTTGGCCATGGCGATGGTTCTTAGAACCAGACAGAGAAATAGATATTATAGTTTTCTTGCCTGGCTTAATTTGGCCATGGCGATGGTTCTTAGAACCAGGCAGAAATAAATATTATAGTTTTCTTGCCTGGCTTAATTTGGCCATGGTGATGGTTCTTAGAACCAGACAGAGAAATAGATATAGTTTTCTTGCTTGGCATAATTTGGCCATGGCAATGGTTCTTAGAACCAGACAGAGAAATAGATATTATAGTTTTCTTGCCTGGCATAATTTGGCCATGGCGTGGTTCTTAGAGCCAGAAAGAGAAATAAATATTATAGTTTTCTTGCCTGGCATAATTTGGCCATGGCGATGGTTCTTAGAACCAGACAGAGAAATAAATATTATAGTTTTCTTGCCTGGCTTAATTTGGCCATGGCGATGGTTCTAAGAATCGGACAGAGAAATAGATATAGTTTTCTTGCTTGGCATAATTTGGCCATGGCAATGGTTCTTAGAACCAGACAGAGAAATAGATATTATAGTTTTCTTGCCTGGCATAATTTGGCCATGGCGATGGTTCTTAGAACCAGACAGAGAAATAGATATAGTTTTTTTGCCTGGCATAATTTGGCCATGGCGATGGTTCTTTGAACCAGGCAGAAATAAATATTATAGTTTTCTTGCCTGGCTTAATTTGGCCATGGCGATTGTTCTTAGAACCGGACAGAGAAATAGATATAGTTTTTTTGCCTGGCATAATTTGGCCATGGCAATGGTTCTTAGAACCAGACAGAGAAGTAGATATTATAGTTTTCCTGCCTGGCATAATTTGGCCATGGCGTGGTTCTTAGAGCCAGACAGAGAAATAAATATTATAGTTTTCTTGCCTGGCATAATTTGGCCATGGTGATGGTTCTTAGAACCGGACGGAGAAATAAATATTATAGTTTTCTTGCCTGGCTTAATTTGGCCATGGTGATGGTTCTTAGAACCGGACAGAGAAATAGATATAGTTTTCTTGCCTGGCATAATTTGGCCATGGTGATGGTTCTTAGAACCAGACAGAGAAATAAATATTATAGTTTTCTTGCCTGGCTTAATTTGGCCATGGTGATGGTTCTTAGAACCGGACAGAGAAATAGATATAGTTTTCTTGCCTGGCATAATTTGGCCATGGTGATGGTTCTTAGAACCAGACAGAGAAATAAATATTATAGTTTTCTTGCCTGGCATAATTTGGCCATGGCGGGGTTCTTAGAGCCAGACAGAAATAAATATTATAGTTTTCTTTCCTGGCTTAATTTGGCCATGGCGATGGTTCTTAGAACCAGACAGAGAAATAGATATAGTTTTCTTGCTTGGCATAATTTGGCCATGGCAATGGTTCTTAGAACCAGACAGAGAAATAGATATTATAGTTTTCTTGCCTGGTTTAATTGGGCCATGGCGATGGTTCTAAGAATCAGACAGAGAAATAGATATAGTTTTCTTGCTTGGCATAATTTGGCCATGGCGTGGTTCTTAGAGCCAGACAGAAATAAATATTATAGTTTTCTTGCCTGGCTTAATTTGGCCATGGCGATGGTTCTTAGACCCAGGCAGAAATAAATATTATAGTTTTCTTGCCTGGCTTAATTTGGCCATGGCGATGGTTCTTGGAGCTTGAGAAGATCCCACAAGGACAATTGCTTGCAGTTACATTTTCGCGCCCATGATAGCCTGAGCTATTCTGGGCATTCTTTCTCGGCTGGCCCTGTGCCAGCCCTTTGCCCACTCGCCACTGGTCAACTTTCCTTCTTCCCTGCTACGTGATCATGGCCAATTCATCCAGGGAAACCTACTTCTGCCCCATTGGTATTGCAGGACAATTAAAGGCCAAGTCAATCCCTGGGCCGAGGGATTGGCCTCTGCCTCCTCGGTGGGGGGCAGTGGCCTCGGGCACCGGAGAGGCAGGAGACAGAGCGATGGGATCTGGAGAGCCCCGCCGGTGGCAGTCTGGCACCATGCTTCTTCCACTGGTGCCCCTGATCTTTGCATTTAGCCCTGAACTCCTCTTCCCACGCTGCAGGCCACCTTGCCCCCCCTCAAGGTCTCCTGTGCTGGGTTAGAGGTGTTTCAGGGCTCATGCAAAGTTCAGGGCAGCAAAGGGAGAGGTGTGGTGCCAGACTCCCCCCGTGGGCCTTTCCAGGCCCCAACGCTCTGTCCCCTGCCTCTCCGGTGCCCGAGGCCTCTACCATCCATTGATAAGGCAGAGACCAATTGCTCGGCGCGGGTATTGGCTGGCATTTAGTTTTCCTGCACTGCGAATTGGCCATTATTAAGTCTCCCTGGGTGTAAATCGACTGTGATCATGCAGCTGTGGGGGAGGGGGGGAGGACAGTGGACCCCAGTGGCCAGGGATGGCCAATAATTGCCCAAGCTAGGTCAGATGCTATGGGGGGGCATGGGTGCGAAAATCTCGCTGCGTTCAATTGTCCCGGCCCGTGAAGGGGAGTTTGTCTAATCATTGGCGATGGGTGCATCAATATGCCGAATTCTGTATAAACATAAAACCCTCCCCTCATAGGCAGGGTGGATTCCTTTCTCTTACAGGTGGTCTTGAATTTGCAACTGTTTACTTAGCAACAATTGTTATTTACAACACACCCTGTCAAAAGCCACTTACAACTCAATTTTTGGAGTTTTGACAATGTGCCAGACAGGTCCATGTTTGTCACATGACTGCATTTTGGGCACTTGGCAACCAGCTCATCTTTTCAGTTGTCTGCAATGTCCTGTAGTCCCCTGACTGCAATTTTTGATGGGTTTTTTTTGCCAGTTTCTGGCATATAGTTCCATTTCTCTCCTAAAAACCACCACTGGGTAAAATGAATTTGCTTAATAACCACAACATTTGCTTACTTCTGGGCTCAACTTAACAGTAACAGAGTTGGAAGGAGCTTGGAGGTCATCTAGTCCAACCCCCTGCTCTGCCTTCCTTGCTTGGTGCTTCTTTGCTATCTTTGCAGACGGACCCTGGAAGGATGTTTTGCGGACTGTGTTTAAAAGCAGGAGGAACCTTCTACACTGTTGAGAACGTCTCTCTAACTCAATCAAGACAGCCAAGCTATAGAAAGGACGTCTCTCGTGGCCCTTCAAGCAGCGGACTCCAGAAACCGGTGGCGATGCTGGGTGAAACGATGATGAAGGGGCGCCGGTTGCTTCATACAGTCCTTTTTGTGATCTTCTGCATCTCAGGAACCTTGACCAACACGGGTAAGACTTCATTCCATGGTAGAACTTTCACCTCACCTTCCCAGCACCATGGATTCAGGCAAGGTGTGTTTGAATAGCTCTGTGAGCTGAAAAGTCCACCTTTTGATGATCTCTCCCTTCTTTCTTCCTCAGGTTTGGATGGAAAGGCTCTCGTGTTCCCCAAGCTTTCTGCCAACTCCTACGTCCTCCTTGAAGCCTAACCTCGATCAACACTTGCGACAGCTGACCCTTTGTCTCTGCTTCTTCGCCAACTTGACCCGCAGCTTTTCCCTCTTCTCGGCGGCTTCCCGAGACCACGACAACGAGATCCTCCTCTTCCGAAATCACCACGGTTTTGAAATGTGTGTGGGTGGTGAGTGCGCTATTTCCCCACTTCCCTTGTCAAGACCTGGCTTTTCCGGCAGGCCTGGGACTGTTGACCTCATTGTTGAGGTCCAGCCCCGACTGAAATGAATGTATCTGTGTCGTTTTAACTTGTCTTATTTTATTTTTACTTTCTTTTATTTTCTTTCTCTCCCCTTCTGTAAGCTGCCTGGAGTCCTTCGGAATTGGGCAGCCTATACATAAAATTAACCTTACAAACTTACTTCCCATCCTTCTAGAACGATCACTGGGAATCGGTTTGTACCACTCAGGATTCGGCTACTGGGGTAATCCAGCTTTGGGTAGACGAGCAGCGTTTGCCAAGGAAAGGGGCAGCCAGGAGTTATGAGGTCAAGCCGGATCTGATGGTGATGCTGGGGCAGGAAGAGGATTCCTATGGGGCTTGCTTTGATGTGGAACAGTCCTTTGTGGGAGAAACAGCTGAGGTCTACCTGTGGGAAAAGGTCTGGACTGCCAAAGAGTTAAACGAGACCCAGTTGCCCGTGGCCTCAAACCCGTTGCTGGATTGGACCTCACTGAAGTTTGAAACCCAAGGCGACATTCTGACGGAACCCCTGTGAAGCCAAGAGGAAAGGAACAGTAGCAGTTTCATCCAATATACCTAATAGCAAACACTGGCAAGGCAAAAGGGACCCTTTCTGGTTTTCAAGTACTTATTTGCAAAGATGCATCCCTTTGTTATTGTTTCTACCGAACATAGATTATTTTTAACCAGTATTACACGGAAAAAGTACCTTGTTCTATTCCCCCCCCTCCATCCTTTACTCTCAGTGCATTAAGAAAAAATATAGATTATCATTATGAGGAAATGCTCTTAAGGGACCCAAATTTGATTTTTTTTTTCTCCAATATACTTTTTTATTTTCCATTTTCATAACATACAATCACATGTATACTATTACATAGCCAGTATCCTATTGTATTAAGTAGTAATTGCATCAGTTCTTCTTGTCATCAACGCCCAGAAAGATAAAAACCCATTATTAGCTCTTCTGCTCTCCATACACCTCTTCTACCACTCTCCTACCTCCTTCCTTCCTTCCATCATCCTTTCCTACTCTACTTCCCCTTCCTTTCTCCTTCTCTTCTCTCTACATTCCACTACTCCTTATCCTCCTCCTCTTCCCTCCTTATCCTCTCTCCTATCCCTCTCTTCCCATCTTTCTTCTCTCTTCTGTTTCCCAGTCTTCCTCTCATTGGTGTATTTCCACTTCTGAGCAAACTCCAATCTATGTTGATGGTATTTATGCTTCCATATCCATAGAGAGTTTTTATTTTCCATTTTCATAACATATAATCACATGTATACTATTACATAGTCAATATCATGTTATATTATTAAGTACTTACATCAATTCATCTTACCATCAACTACCAAAGAAAAAAGAAAAAGAAAAACCCAGTTATTGGCCCTTCTGCTCTCCATACACCATATTTATACCTTATCCGACACTTTCTCCCCCCTCTCTCCTCCCCCTATCATCCTTTTCTACTCTAATTCCCCTTCCCCTTCCTTTCTCCTTCTCCTCTCTTCCCTTACCACTCCTCCTTATACACCTCATCTACCCCCCTCACCCTCTCTCCTCCTATCTTTCTTCTCTCTCCTGCTTCCCACTCTTCCTCTAATTCACTTGGTATGTTTCAGCTTCTGAGCAAACTCTCTTTTGTGTTGATGGTATTTATAATTCCATTTCAATATACATAAAAAAGAAAAGATAGCAGTATACATGTATAAACATCCAACATCCCTCCTCCAACTTAGTAAACTCCACTCCCTCCTCCCCTCCAACCTTCCACCACCCTGACTTCCCAGAACCAATACAAGGTATAAATCTTTAACAAAAACAATTTAAGATATACTTAAAGAAAAAGTAGAAAATTAATAACATCTTTGAATTGAGCTGAGCTCCTCCTTGCTAGGCTAACTATAAACAATTTGTATCATTTCTGATCTTAATCATAAGCTATCTGAAATTTCCTAGACCCCATATTTATTTTGAATTTAGTCAATCCATTTTTCCCAGTCTCGTTTATCTCTCGTTTGAATTATCCTAGTGATATGCAAATATTTTAGCCATCTCTGCTAAGTTTGTGATTTCCAATGTCCATTCCTGGATAGTAGACAAATCTTCCTTCTTCCAGTATTACGCCACCAACAATCTAGCTGCGGTTATCAAATGCAAAGTCCCAAATTTGAATTTTTAATCCTTACCTTGAACTAGAAAGATTGGTGCAATTTGTTGAGCTTCGCTGTGTGTGGTTCTTTATAGTTTTTTGTTTCAATATAAGAATCTTTTTCCCCCCAAAACGGATCTGTAAACTTTTGGACTTTTCATATTTCAATTCACAGGAAACTTTCTGAATTGTGTCTTTGTGTGTGTTTAAAATCCTGCCCATTTTGATCAGTAATATTGTTATATGAGGTGGAGAGGTAATTTAGTATTTCTGTTTTTGTTTTTTAAAAAGGGATTTTTCTGTCCTTTCAATTTCTGCTTTTATTTCTAAGGCTGTGCCAAATGGATAAGTCTTGTTTTTTTCCATCCACTGAGAAATTCGATAAGAAATAAATTACCATATATATACCCTTTGGCATTGTGTGGCTGGTCTTTCAGACATATCTTATGCAACTCCTGGTCACTCTCTCTTCTAAACAAATAAAATAAAAATGGAACAACAACCTCACTGGAAATTGCACTTCTGTCCTACAAGATCTCCTATAATAAAACCTGCTGTGCTTATGATTTCCTTGTTGTGTTTTCATTTTTGTTTCCATTGGTGGGTATGTCAAAAAATAATACTTTATTAGAAATATTCTCATGATGACCCAAAACGGGCCACTGGAGGTATGACACAAGTCCACATGTTTGTACACTATTTGGCATCACAACGTGTTTGAGATTTGAGAAGTTTATTTATATGCCGCCCTTTTCCCTGGGGGGACTCAGGGCGGCTTACAACTCGAAAAGGGGGGGGGGGGAAACAAACATTTAACACGTAGGACAATACATCATTAAAAAACACAACATTCATACCATTCGGGTGGGTTACAGTCTTTAGCCCCAGGCCTGACGGGATAGCCAGATTTTGAGGGCTGTGCGGAAGGTCTGGAGGGTGGTGAGGGTACGAATCTCCACAGGGAGATTGTTCCATAGGGTCGGAGCTGCCACCGAGAAGGCTCTCCTCCGTGTGGTTGCCAGTCGACATTGACCGGCAGATGGGACTCGGAGGAGTGTTTCATCACTTCCCCTTGATAGGAAGGGTGGATTCCCTTTTCTCAGCCATTTTATTAAATTTAGAGATCAACTGACTCCAAACAAGTTGTAGGCCACTTATACTTTAAAAAGTATTTAAAAGGTGGGGGGGCTACAAAACACACACAACTTTAAAAAGGAAATCCAAGGAGCTCAGCAATCTTGCCACCTATGTGGGTGAGAAAGTCCCTCTCATTCAGAATAACAGAATTGGAAGGGATCTTGGAGGTCTTCTAGTCTAATTCCCCCTGCTGAGCCAGAGATGTTTACCGAGAAGGATCCAAGGGTAGTTTATGGTGATTAAAGCAAGAAAAATCATTTTGTTTCTCTCATGTCCTCACTGTGATTTGAAACAGATGACCTGCGTCACAGAGGATGTTATTTATGCTTCAATTCCCATCAACTTGTGGGAGATATGGCTAAGGCCTTGCTTGCCACCAAACCTGGAAGATCTAGAATGGCAACATTATCACTGCGCACTGGCTTCATCCAGGGAGGTGCCATATCTCTGACAGAATCATAAATTATCAATTGAGGCCTGTCCCCAGAGGTCTAACTTTTCTGCCATTCTTTTCTAACCCAGGCTGCCCAAGAGCATGAAGCAAACTCCTTGTCCCGACAAAAACCTCTTTTATTAATTTACTGTGAATTCTTCTCATTCCCATCCAGCAAAGTCTTTCAAGGGAGGATTTGCAGTCACAGACCTTATCTGGCTTGGAGAGCTGCCAGGACGATCTCTGCAAAACTTGGTAGAGAGTCTGGGACAATCACAGGCCAATTAAACAAAACAATTGTCTCCTGCAAACTCCACTCCCCTTTCACTCCTCTTTTATTTCCTCTGGGAGGGGTCATTCCACCCATGTCCTTACTCCTGAGTCGTCCCTTGTTCCTTAGCTGTTCCCTTTTCCTGGCAGCTCTGCGCATGTGCACACTGGGAACAGGCTCCAGCTGTTCTTCTGCCTCACTGATGTCCGACTCTGAAGGCAGCTGATAACTGTCAGACGGCCCTGGCCCCCTCTCTGCCTCCAACACAGAGTCCCCATCAAAGCCTTCCCCAGACTCCAAGACTGGCCCATGTTCCTCCCCAACCTCCTCACTGTCCCAATCTGCTGCCATCTCCTCTGGCCTCTGTTAGTGATTAGAGTCTCGGCGAGATCAAAAAGGGAAATAAAAGTGAGTTTGTTCATTTTCATCTATAATAAGAAGCATATCTCAAAGACCTTTTCCATCTCCCCATGAAAGTACTTGATCATATTATTTACAAGAGATGTTAACACAAATGACATTTGCTCAGACTTAGAAGAGCCTCAAAGACATGGATAAGGAGCTCTCAAGAGAATTTACAAAGTAAAGCCTGTCTTGAGTTACACTTGACATCTGGAGATGACATAGCCATGGACATATTCCAGTTGTTTTCTTTCAATGATGCAGAAGTAGCAATTGCACTTAGGCTTAGATACTGCTTCGTAGTGGTTTACAACACTCTCTGAGTGGTTTACAGAGTCAGCATCAATCCGAATAGAGTTGGAAGGGACCTTGAAAGTCTTTAAAAAAGCCCTTCATGGTATTGGACCTGGGTACTTGAGAGACCGCCTGCTGCCAATTACCTCCAATAGACCTATTAGATCCCACAGATTAGGCCTCCTCCGAATTCCATCTACTGGCCAATGCCGATTGTGTACCACCCGGAGGAGGGCCTTCTCTGTGGCTGCTCCGGCCCTCTGGAACGAGCTCCCCGTGGAGATTCGGACCCTCACCACCCTTCAGGCTTTCCGCAAAGCCCTTAAAACCTGGTTGTTTCGACAGGCCTGGGGCTGACCGGTGCCCCGCCCCCGCTCGAATTGTGTGGTTGTTGAGTGCCTTTTTAAACTGTTTGTAGTTGTGTGTCCGTTGTTTTTCCCTCCTGTTTGTATTACCCCCCCTTACTTTGGTTTGTAAGCCGCCCTGAGTCCCTCCGGGAATAGGGCGGCATAGAAATGCAATAAATACAAATACAAATTCAAGCCCAACACCACCACCACCACCCCCGTTCAAGCAGGACACCCTATGCAGGGGTGGGATTCAAAAGTTTTAGCAACTGGTTCCCTGCATGGTTCCTGGGTGGACGTGGCTATGGTGGGCATGGCCTGTTCAGTCTCCTGCAACACAGTGGGAGGGGGGCATTTTTGCCCTCCCTAGGCTCTGGAGCAGTGGTGGGATTCAGCCAGTTCACACCTAATTGGGAGAACCGGTTGGTAACTTTCTAAGTAGTTCAGAGAACCGATTGTTGGAAGAAATCTCCTTTTGTTTTTTTCTACTTTACAGGGCTAATCCTGTAAGGGAGGCAGGAAGGAAACATTCTAGTGTTGTTTCTAGCCTAATCTTATTGCCCTGCTTACAGGAACTGCCTCTCCGGTTAACCCTTATTACCATTGTAACAGCTAAGGCAAAGCGCCCATCGACCTGAGTGACGTTGAGTTGACCACGCCTACCCAGTCACATGACAACTGAGCCACGCCCACCCAACTGGTCATTAGGGCAGAGAACTCATTGTTAAATTATTTGAATCCCACCACTGCTCTGGAGGCTTTCTTCGAGCCTCCAGGAGGGCAAAAATGGCCTTCCCCAAGCTCCGGAGGCCCTCTGGAGGCCAGAAACAGGCCCGTTTCCGGAGTTCCGGAACTTCTGGGAGGCTCATTTTTGCCCTCCCTGGGAGCTTCCATGCAGGCCCTGCACCTTGAAGCGTGTCCAGAGACCAATGGGAAGCCAGTGCAGCTCGCGGAGGATAGGTGTAACATGGGTGTACCTTGGTACACCCACTATTGCTCGCGCGGCTGCATTCTGGACTAACTGAAGTCTTCGAACGCTCTTCAAGGGCAGCCCCATGTAGAGCGCATTACAGTAATCCAGTCTTGAGGTGACAAGGGCATGAGTGACCATCCGAAGGGCCTCCCGGTCCAGATAGGGTCGCAACTGGTGCACCAGGCAAACCCGGGCAAAGGCCCCCCTGGTCACAGCTGACAAATGATGTTCTAGCATCAGCTGCGGATCCAGGAGGACTCCCAAATTGCGAGCCCTCTCTGAGGGGCGAATAGTTTCACCCCCCAGGTCTTACTTTTTAAATGTTATCTTCATGGATGGAATTTATGCAAGCCTTTTAAAACAAATGGATTAAGTTTTCTTCTATTTTTTTAATTATTTTCTGTAATCTATGGTCTAAAATTTTCCTCTTTCATTACCGTGGGTGTTCTTCTAACCCATTTAAAAACTGGAGTCTTTTTTTAAACTTGAAATACAAAAAAGATACGAAAAGAAATAAGGAAATTTGCAACAATAACACTGCTACTCGGAGGCTGGAAGGTTTGTGTATTGGAGTTTGTGTATTGGAAACAGAGCAATATTATTATTATTTTGAAAGGCCAGTATGTGCTTATGTATTACATTTATGTATTACATACACTATAGTCAAATGAAAATGGAGATATGATGGTGACATGTATAAACATTTGAGTTAAAATGCTTGAGTTAATATGAATTATGTTTGTTGACTGTGGAAGAGATGCACGAAAGTCTTTTGTAACCAACTGATACGCTTTCTACAGCATGTAAAGGATGTTGTGTTTGTTTTAAATTAAAAATAAAAAAAAATTATTCAAAAGAAAAGAAAAGAGAGGGAGATGCTGAAAGTCCCTGGTTTTATGCCCTCTCCAGCCTTCGATCTTGATCTTGTATTCAGATTGGTTGTCAGACTCCCATGGAGCCATGCAGATGCAACTCTCTAGGCTGTGCTTTGAGACCAAGTTTGGTTGCCTTGCTGGCTGATGTAATTTTCCCAGATGCCTTGTGGTGAGTTTCTGTAGAAGGCCAATCCTACCTTTGTTATGTAGAGTAGACTAGCTCAGGCTTTTTAATGGCCCATTGACAAAGGCGGCGACTATTAAGAGGGAGTCTCTTTCCTGCCTAAAAACATGTTTCTCCATTTCTTATCCAGGGAAATATAATATTCTGCCTTTTTAATATTTCCCAGGATAACTCATTTTTCTAAGGGAGGGGTGGGTGTTAACTTCCTACAGAGAGTTGCCAAGAGTCAACGTTGACTCAAAGGAAATTAAAACAAAAACCACACAATCACATTGTCCATTCTTTCCATTGTGTTGATTGGAAACCAGGACAATTGCTAAGAGTGGACATTAGTATCCATTGATGTTATTTGCGGAATTCCAGTACAAAAATAAAAGATTTGTCCCAATCATCCGGTCCCACTTGATTTATACCAATGAAACTCTTCGCCTTTAGATTAATAGATTAATAAAATAACCACCACACCATAAAAACAGCCTAGCAAATTAACACTGACTGCTCTTCCCTAGAACAGAATAGGTTAGGTTAAGTTTATTTATAGGCCGCCCTTTTCCCTGAGGGGACTCAAGGCGGCTTACAATTTATATAGGAAGGGGAAACATACAGTGACATATAGGACAATACATAATTAAAAGAGTAAGAAACACAAGACTGTTTTTATTGTTTTTATTAATTTCTAGGTAAATTCTACATACGGAATGGGATATTCAGTATAATTGAACAAACAGTAATATTTTCCAGACTGCCTTTCTCCCAAATTAATTACAATATCACTTAATGGTAAGGTGGGCTTTTGCGCCATCATATAAAGTATGAATCACTTATTCTCACACATGGCTCTGGCCCATATATTTTTGAAATAGGCAGACTTCTAAAGCACACAAGTTGCTAAGAAGGGAAAGCATTCAGATTATTATATTTGAGGCTGCTGAAATCACTTTATTGGATAATTTATTTTTTGTCCCTTGGTTTTACCATAAGCTGCTTTACGGGACAGACTATAATGCATCGGTGAATACAGTATAATGTTGGCTAGAAACCAAATACTAACAGGATCTGAGAGGAAGTAGCCAATAAAGCTTTCAGGGCTATGTTTGACCACAAAACCTTTACTATTGTGAGTTTCACAGCGCATTTAAAGGCACTAGGACAGTTTTTTTAAAAAAGGAACACAAACAATCTAAATGAGCATTATTCCATTTCTTCAGTACAGCTGATTGACTTATAATAGTTTATTTAGTGAGTGTTCGAAGTTACTTATGACCATCTTTCACACTTACATTTGTTACAGCATCTCCATCAGTGGTGGGTTTCCATTTTTCCCCCCTACTGGTTTAGTAGCCCTAAAACAGGAAAGGCAGAATGGTAGATCCGCCAATAAATCTTCAAAGGTCTAGTAAGGTGTTTTTTTTTATTATTCTTAATTATTTAATAGCAGCTGCAACCAAAATGTTTTGTTTTCCATTTTAAAGGTAATAGGGAGAACAAGCAAAGACAAGATAAACAAGACCAAGTTTTTGTGTCACTGGATTTTGAGCTCTGAATCGGCACAAAAAATTAATTAAGAATATGCTTAGAATTATAAAGCAAGGGCGCCTCTAAATAATAGTACTTCCTACAAACTACTCTACTGCATCTTACTTCTCAGAATTCACATGGAAAAAAGGAGAAATGTAAAGGAGCTTGGGATGAAGTCTTCTAGAACGTCCCCATTGCTTTCCTCAGTTTGATATCTCTCTGGATTTGGCAGAGGGAACAAAAGGGGCAACACTCCGCAATGCAGGAATCCCCACAGATGGATCCCTGTTGAAAAGAAAAGAAACCCAATGAATCAATAACCTTTTCAATAGAATAGAATAGAATGGGATATGAATAGAATAGAATAGAATGGGATATGAATAGAATAGAATAGAATGGGATAGGAATAGAATAGAATGGGATATGAATAGAATAGAATAGAATGGGATATGAATAGAATAGAATGGGATATAAGTAGAATAGAATGAATGGGATAGGAATAGAATAGAATGGGATATGAGTAGAATAGAATGAATGGGATATGAATAGAATAGAATAGAATATGAATAAAATAGAATAGAATAGATGGAATGGGATATGAATTAAATAGAATAGAATAGAATAGAATAGAATAATAGAATAGAATAGAATAGAATAGATGGAATTGGATATTAATAGAATAAAACAGAATAGATGGAATGGGATATGAATAGAATAGAATATAATAGAATAATATAGAATAGATGGAATGGGAATGAATAGAATAGAATGGGATATGAATAGAATAGAATAGAATGGGATATGAATAGAATAGAATAGATGGAATGGGATATGAATTAAATAGAATAGAATAGAATAGATGGAATGAGATATGAATAGAATAGAATAGAAGAATAGAATAGATGGAATGGGATATGAATAGAATATAATAGAATAGAATAATATAGCTGGAATGGGAATGAATAGAATAGAATGGGATATGAATAGAATAGAATGGGATATGAATAGAATAGAATAGAATAGATGGAATGGGATATGATAGGATAGAATAGAATAGAATAGATGGAAAGAGATATGAATAGAATAGAATAGATGGAATGAGATATGAAAAGAATAGAATAGAATAGATGGAATGGGATATTAATAGAATAAAATAGAATAGATGGAATGGGATATGAATAGAATAGAATAGAATAGAATAGAATAGAATAATATAGAATAGATGGAATGGGAATGAATAGAATAGAATGGGATATGAATAGAATAGAATAGAATAGAATGGGATATGAATAGAATAGAATAGATGGAATGGGATATGAATTAAATAGAATAGAATAGAATAGAATAGATGGAATGAGATATGAATAGAATAGAATAGAATAATGTAGCTGGAATGGGAATGAATAGAATAGAATGGGATATGAATAGAATAGAATAGAATATGAATAAAATAGAATAGAATAGATGGAATGGGATATGAATTAAATAGAATAGAATAGAATAGAATAGAATAATAGAATAGAATAGAATAGAATAGATGGAATTGGATATTAATAGAATAAAACAGAATAGATGGAATGGGATATGAATAGAATATAATATAATAGAATAATATAGAATAGATGGAATGGGAATGAATAGAATAGAATGGGATATGAATAGAATAGAATAGAATGGGATATGAATAGAATAGAATAGATGGAATGGGATATGAATTAAATAGAATAGAATAGAATAGATGGAATGAGATATGAATAGAATAGAATAGAAGAATAGAATAGATGGAATGGGATATGAATAGAATATAATAGAATAGAATAATATAGCTGGAATGGGAATGAATAGAATAGAATGGGATATGAATAGAATAGAATGGGATATGAATAGAATAGAATAGAATAGAATAGAATAGATGGAATGGGATATGATAGGATAGAATAGAATAGAATAGATGGAAAGAGATATGAATAGAATAGAATAGATGGAATGAGATATGAAAAGAATAGAATAGAATAGATGGAATGGGATATTAATAGAATAAAATAGAATAGATGGAATGGGATATGAATAGAATAGAATAGAATAGAATAATATAGAATAGATGGAATGGGAATGAATAGAATAGAATGGGATATGAATAGAATAGAATAGAATAGAATAGAATAGAATAGAATGGGATATGAATAGAATAGAATAGATGGAATGGGATATGAATTAAATAGAATAGAATAGAATAGAATAGAATAGATGGAATGAGATATGAATAGAATAGAATAGAATAGAATAGAAGAATAGAATAGATGGAATGGGATATGAATAGAATATAATAGAATAGAATAATATAGCTGGAATGGGAATGAATAGAATAGAATGGGATATGAATAGAATAGAATGGGATATGAATAGAATAAAATAGAATAGAGTAGAATAGAATAGAATAGAATAGATGGAATGGGATATGATAGGATAGAATAGAATAGAATAGATGGAAAGAGATATGAATAGAATAGAATAGATGGAATGAGATATGAATAGAATAGATGGAATGGGATATTAATAGAATAAAATAGAATAGATGGAATGGGATATGAATAGAATAGAATAGAATAGAATAGAATAATATAGAATAGATGGAATGGGAATGAATAGAATAGAATGGGATATGATAGAATAGATGGAAGGGGATATGATAAAATAGAATAGAATTCTTTATTGGCCAAGTGTAATTTGGACACAGAAGGAATTGGTCTTTGGTGCATATGGTCTCAGTGTACATAAAAAGAAAAGATACATTCATCACGAATCATAAGGTACAACGCTTAATGATAGTCATAGGTTACAAATAAGCAATCAAATCATACTAGGAAACAATCAATATAAATCGCAAGGATATAAGCAACCAAGCCATACAGTCAGAAGTGGGAGGAGATGGGTGATAGGAACGATGAGAAGATGAATAGTAATAGTAATGCCGACTTAGTAAAACCATGACGTACAGATATGGAATCATGAAAAGCTAACTCTCTTGGATGGAAGCAGTCCTTGACTTACAACAGTTTATTTAGTGACCGTTCAAAGTTACAAAGCAGCAGAGCAGGCGGGCGTGGTCCCACAGGTTACAATCCTTAATCCCTGGGACTTGTAACATATACTGCCTTCTCATCCTTATGGGCCAGGGAGATGTGATAGTTATGTTTGGCATGAAAGTGTCATTTTTATTTTCATTCCTCTAATTCTGCAAGATTATGGTCTGCTGTGGATACCAAATGAAAGAATTAGCTGTTCGCTTCAGAGTTACAATGGCACTGAAAATGTGACTTTTATGATCGTTTTTCAAAATTGCCACCTTTTGTCGTATCCCCCGAATCAAAATTCAGATGCTTGGCAACCGGTTCATATTTATGACGGTTAGGGGTCATGTGATCCCTTTTTGTGACAACGGCAGTGATTCACTTAACCCGCTGTGGCCAGAAAGGTTGTAAAATGGGGCAAAACCCACAGCGGATTTCTCACTTAACAATAGACATCCATTACATTAAGAAAGCCTATTTTTAAAAGATCCACTTCACCCATCGCCAGTGGCAGCAGCAACACAATCAAATTAACCACATGATCAGCTCCATTTCTATTTGTAGTCCTCAGGCCCACCGAGGAGGTCTTTTTTTCATGGTCCCGCAGATGGCAAACCTTAATCCATGGGACTTGGAACAAATTCGGCCTTATCCTTATGGGATAGTGTGATAGAACAAGTGCCATTTTCATTTCTATAATTCTGAAAGATTTTATGGACTGCTGCAGATAACAAATGAAAGAACGATCGGTTCACATCCCAGGTCAGGTTTTTATTTTCTCACAAATTTCTGGATTATGTATGCGGTGTCTTTCTGAGCGGGTCTAGGACTCCTTGTCACATCCAACATGCCATGGCCAACACACTGCAGCACAACTCGCTGTGGTCAACTCACCAAGGACAATTTGCCATAGG
Source organism: Thamnophis sirtalis (assembly GCF_051295495.1). Classification (NCBI taxonomy): domain Eukaryota; kingdom Metazoa; phylum Chordata; class Lepidosauria; order Squamata; family Natricidae; genus Thamnophis; species Thamnophis sirtalis. The sequence continues at coordinate 9,791,262 of NW_028261390.1, forward strand.
ACAAGAATTACCCTGATATTGAAGAAGTGATGGAATAGAGCCGAGGTGGCGCAGTGGTTAGGGTGCAGTACTGCAGGCCACTTCAGCTGACTGCTATCTGCAGTTCGGCGGTTCAAATCTCACCGACTCAAGGTTGACTCAGCCTTTCATCCTTCCGAGGTGGGTGACATGAGGACCCAGACTGTGGGGGCGATATGCTGACTCTGTAAACCGCTTAGAGAGGCCTGAAAGCCCTATGAAGCGGTATATAAGTCTAACTGCTATTGCTATTGCTAGAATCATTGGAGAAAGGATGCCAAAGGAGGGGCAAAATGAAATGTGAATAACCAAATTTAAAATAATTTTTAAAATATATCTTAAATAATTAGATTGAATTGTTGAATTTTCACTTGGCGAGTTGGCCATGGCAAGTTATCCTCCAGCAAATTGGTTGCCCCAGTCTGTTTCTGAGTTGGTATGTCTCTCCAATTTCACAAGTATTTCTTAATATTCTAGTTTGGTTTTTCGGCGAAGTTTTAACTAGCATTTATAAACCTGAAGTTTGCCTAGTCATAGGTAAAGTAAAGTAAAGTAATCTACTTACAGGGATATTGTATTTTGTCCGATAGACAGATCGCATAGTCACAGTTGGACCACACAAACAACATTCATCCATATCCGAAGCAACTCGGCATCCCAAACAAGGGAAGCAGAAAAATCCACAGAGACCTATAGAGATGAGGGGGGGGAAAAAACACTGTAGAAATATTTTGGCCAGGCGCAAAATATGCTATTTGTGCAACATCAACATTGTGAATGCAAATGCTAGTTAAGGCATCACCTAGCACAGGGGAGGGCTGAAAAAACTAATGTACACACCACATTAAATTAAAAGCACACTGTACTGTATTTTTCTGTATAATGATGTTCCTAACTATTATGAAATAGAATTAAGGAAATTACTGTTGGAGAGAGACTGGCTGAGCCAGGGAGTGGAATCAAACAGGGAACTAATCAGGAATCCTTACATGGGCATAAGACAGTGATGGGCAACCTTTTTGGCCTGGTGTGTCAAAAATCGGCAAAAAAATCGAGCATAACTCGCGTTGTGTGTCACTTCGACAAAAACATAATTTTACGCAATTTATAGTTTAAACTACAAAAATGTATAATTGCAATATATAATTGTATTTAATAAACCAAAAACAAATTATTTAACATACCTGCTTAGTAACTTCTTTGTTCATCAGTCGATTTCGTATGTTGCCCTTGATATTATTGAACTTGTTTGGGGTGCCGTGAACCAGGGCTGTGGAGTCAGCTGCTTCCAGCTCCACGTCCTCATCAACATGCCGTTCCAGCCCGCCCCTGTTATGAATATTCCTAGTGATGCGAGGGCGAAGAATATGAATATTCATAGTGGGGGCGGGCCGGAGCGGCATGTTGATGAGGACGTGGAGCTGGAAGCAGCAGACTCCACAGCCCTGCCGTGAACTGAGATAAGTGTAGTGCGGTCGTAACCGACAGTCCCAGGAGTAGACTCTCTGTGCCGGCCTGACTGGAGAGAGGCGCGCACTGTTCCCGCGCTCCTCTCCTGCGGGTCCTCCCTCGCCGCGCTGATGACGTGTGTGCGCATGGCACACACGCCTTACCAGCAGCCCCTGTGCTCAGAAAGGGGCAGCAGCGATACAGTAAGTGAGTGTGGGCGGGGGAGATCACACGTCCCGCCCCCCCATTCCTCCAGCACAGATTCTTTCATCCTCGGCGGCCGTGCAGGAGCCGAGGATGAATCACATGAAATCCTGTGCGTGTCACCCCAAATGGCTACGCGTGTCACCACTGACACGCGTGTCATAGGTTCGCCATCACTGGCATAAGAGAATGAAGTCTGATCTTCCCTGAATGTTGTTTAACCTTATGTTTAATGTTTAATAAATTTATATGCTGCCCAATCCCGAAGGACTCCGGGCGGCTTACATAAAAACAATTTAAAAGAATACTAAAAAATTTAAAAATAGAAAGACAAGGCAAGTTAAAAAGGCACAACATGCACTCAACCTTAGTATGGCTGCACCTCATTCAAGAGGTCAACAGCCCCAGGACTTTCCGAATAGCCAGGTCTTAATAGACTTTCAGAAGGCTGAGAGAGTGGGTAGGGTCCGGATCTCTGGGGGTAGATTGTTCCATAGGGCCGGGGCAGCTACAGAGAAGGCCCTCCCCCGAGGAGCCGCCAGACAACATTGTCTAGTCGACGGCACCCAGAGAAGGCCCATCCTGTGTGATCTTATCGGACGCTGGGTGGTATGTGGCAGAAGACGGTCTCATAGATATCCAGGTCCTAAGCCATGTAGGGCTTTAAAGGTAATAACCAGCACCTTGAAGCGCGTTCGGAGACCGATCGGGAGCCAGTGCAGCTCGCGGAGGATGGGTGTAACATGGGTGTATCTCGGTACATCCAAAATCACTCGCGCAGCTGCGTTCTGGAGCAGTTGTAGTCTCTGAAAACTTATCTAGTCTCACCAGTGCAAATCGCCTGTCTAAGAATCTTCCTGTTTTAGAGGCCTGTGTAACAAAATAGCTAATTGAATTCTTCACACGTGGATTGATTGTGCCTAACAATTACCAATAGAAGAGAATGTTTGTAACTCACATCGGAGCTGTTGTGTCCTTGGTGATCTCTGAACGTGATTGTTTTCTTGCAGATATTTCATTACCCAAGTAAGTAACATCTTGTATTACTAGCATGGATGCTGTCCTAGCATTTATGATATTCCCTACCTTGGTAATGAAACACATACAAGACAACGACCAAACTCTCAAAGCAGCAAGGACCCCTCATTATGAACATTAAAATTGAAAACATTAAGAGAACGTCCTATTGCTTTCTTTAAAAAACCATTTAGCATAATTCTTCAGGTGTGTAGCATCAGGCGCAGGAAACCAGGTGCCAGAATAGAGTTTATGTCATGCTTTGTACCAGAATCTGGTCTACTAATGGTCAAGGCAGAAAGGTGCTAAAACAAAATTCATGGGGGACTGGATTTAGTTCTCCTGTGGGAGCATAGCGATTCCAAACTTATGGTGCGTTTCACCCCACCCACGGGCTTAGCCTGGTCATCTCCTTCATGTAGGACTTTAAAGTTCCATACACAACTTTTGATAGTATTGAAGTTGTGTCTCCCTTTATATCCTGCCATCCTAATTCCAATCCAGGGGTCTGCTCAATAATTAAGCCTCCATTGCTCAAATCATAAAGAATAATTTAATTCTGCAACCTATCCACTCTGGAAGGATATTCAGCCCATTCTTCTCAAGAAGCCTTCCAAAACCCCACTTTCAGTTATTGGTCTGCTTACTTACAGACTTCACAATCGCTAAAGCAGTCAAATAACTCCGTTTGCCAATCATTTCTGTTCGGCTGGCCCATCTGTGGCTGAGTGACAATTGGTGGCTGAATATTCATGGTGGACAATTTTCTAAGAAAAAGAAAGAAGAGAGTCAAAAAGAGCAGAGATTAATGTACAAGCTTGGTAGAAAGCAGGGGTAAAATGCTACCGGTTCACACCGGTTCATGCGATCGTTGGAAGCATTCCCCCCCCCTTTTTAAAGCATTTTTTCCCCTGCCTATTCGCCCCAGCCGGCAGGAAAAAAATGCTTTAAAAAGTGGGGGGGGGGGGAAAGGTTCCATGACAATCAGTTGTGCTGTGCGATCATGGGGACATTTTTCTCCACTTTTTAAAGAATTTTTTTACTATCTATTCACCTGAACCAGTAGTAAAAAAAATTTGCTTTAAAAGGTGAAAAGGAAGGTTCCCACGATCGCACGGCACAGCTGAACCTTTTCCCCCCACTTCTTAAAGTATTTTTTACTCCCAGTTCAGGCGAATAGGTAGTAAAAAATGTTGTAACGTTTTTTTAAAGTTGGCCACGCCCACCCAGTCACATGACTCCCCCGCCAAGCCCCGCCCACCAAGTCACACCCAGAGAACCAGTGGCAATTTTTTTTTTTACTTTTCACCCTTAGTTAAGGTGACCAGATTTTCAGATTGGTACAGAGGGACACCATTGACTGGGGGGGGGGGGGCCTTGATTAAAAAATTTATATTTTGTCAAAAGGTCACCCCAGGACACTGAAACCAGCATAAATACGAATCTGTTGCCAAACAAAATTTTGATCACGTGACCATGAGGATGCTGCAACGGTCGCTAAGTGTGAAAAATGGTTGCAACGGTCGCTAAGTGTGAAAAATGGTCGCAACGGTCGCTAAGTGTGAAAAATGGTCATCAGTCACTTTTTTCAATGCCATTGTAACTTTGGTCACTAAATGCGATATGTTATGTTACTTAAGAATATATATACCTCAGAATCAGATACAACATCCACATCATTTCCAACTGAGTCAATAAAATCATATGCCATGCCAAAACTATTTTAAATAAAGATATGAAATTAATCAAGTATTGCATTTATTTTTCAAAATGAATGTACAATTTTTTTTTATTATTATTTAAGTTTTGTACCCCATCTTTTCATCTTCAAGGTATTCAAAGCAGCTAACAGATTTTTTTTAAATTGAAATCTACTTAAAAACTGGTGTTAATCTAATTCAAAAAGCCTGGCTAAAAAAAGGGAATTATCCTTTTCTAAAACCAAAAAAGAAAGAAGAACTGCTCTAAACAACACTATAAATCATTTAAATATCAGAAGATTCGAGCATTGTTTTTTCTGATCTCTTGGCAGAAAGGATGTGTACTGGCATTTTATGGAATTTAAAATGATTAAGTCCATGACACAAATTGCACAATAGGAAATCCAGGCCAGAATGCATTTAACTCATTGTATCACCAGGGACCAGAATTTAGCAAGCCCAGGGGAAAAAAGCAGGTAAAGCCACTTTATAGCTAAATTTGATATCATTAAAAATTAAATAGGATAGAAATCTGTGGTTTATAATTTACCCAGTTGTGCCATGTAGTCCACCCCACTCCTTTCGCCGGCGTTAGCCCGCTGCACCAAGGGGGCATGTAAGAGGGAGGGGGAAAAACAAGAGGAGATACGGCCACAGCTAAGCACGCAGCAACCTCGACGTCTAAGTGGGCGAATCCACAGCAGTCCTTTCCTCCCTCCATGCATCCCACTGATTAAAGTGCTTTCTCTGCCCCGTCCGATCTCTGCTGCGGGCGAAAGGGAGCTGGGAGGACAGGAGATTCCTCCCTGCACGCATCCCACTGAAAGTGCTTTAGTCAGTGGGGTGTGTGCTGGGAGGAATCTCTCTTCTCCCTGTGCGCACCCCACTGGTGCCCGCATCAGAGCTCGGGCGTGATTCAGGCGAAGGAAAGGACTTTTCTTTCACCGGCATCAGAGCTCGGGCGACCCCTTTTCTTCCTACCTCCTTCCCTCTTTTCTCCCTCCCTTCTTCTTTTTCTTCCTTTCTTCTTCCATCTTCCTCCTTCTCCTTCCATTCTTTCTCCTTCCTTCTATCTTTTCTCCTTCCATCTTCTCCTCCCCCTCCCTTCTTCTTTTCCTTCCCCCCCTCCCTCCTTCCTTCCTCTCCTTCCCACTCCTTGCAACTGCAATCGGAACCGCAGACAGGGAAGAAGAGGAGGAAGCGGTGGCCGAGCCGAATCCTTTTGAGACGGGACGGGTGTGACTTGGGAGACACAGGGAAACTCTGAAAAGGGGGAGAAGGAGAGGAGAGCCGTCTCCTCCTCTCAGCGCCTCCCGATTCCCACCAGTACCGTTACTCACCAGTTACGCTGCAGCAAGCAAAAGACGAAATGAAATGGAGACTCGCGCAGTAAGCTAAGTGGACTCCAGCCAATCAGTGAGCTGGCTGGGATGGAAAACTGCGTGCTTAAGGTTTTCCATCCCAGCCAGCTCACTGATTGGCTGGAGTCCAGGCCAATCAGTGAGCGGCAGGCTGGGCTGGCTTAGATTTTTAGTGTAGATAGAATGGAACGAGCGAGCGAGCTAGCAGCTGATGGGCGGGGGAGTGAGGGAGCTGCGAGCGCCAAAATAAAGCAGTTTTTTTTAACAACAGTCCGGGACGCGGGAAAAATTATGAAAAGGCGTGCCTGTCCCGCCAAATGCGGGACGTCTGGTCACCCTAGTACTGGGCCTAAAAACAGAGCCTTGAGTTATCCGCTGTATACGTCCCTCCAAGTAGATGCAGTTCCATTGAGGACTACAGGTTGTGTGCATTTGGTCAGCCAGTCATAAATAGATCTGGTGGTAATGATACCTTACCCACATTTTTTTATTCTTATCACGTAGGTTGTGGCCTACTTTATCAAATGCTTTACTGAAGTCCAAGTAAATTATATCCACAAAATTTCTCTGGTCCACCAATGTTGTCACTTTGTCAAAGAATGCAATAAGATTTGTCTGGCATGATCTGTTTTTGACAAACCCATGTTGGCTTTTGGTTATGACTTTCTTTGCCTCGAAGTATTCGCTGATTGATTACTTGATATCTTTTTTCAGAATCTTCCCAGGAATTGAGGTCAGGCTGATAGAGCTGTAGTTTCCAGGATCTGTTTTTTTCCCCTTTTTTGAAAATGGGAACTATATCAGCTCTTTTCCAGTGTTCCGGTAGTTCCCTGGTGCTCCAGGATCTTTGAAAGGTATAGTTCAATGGTTCTGAGATCATGTCTATCAGTTCCTTTAGAAGCTTGGGGAGTAATCCATCTGGTCCTGGTGATTTGAACTCGTCTAGGGAAGACAGGTGTTCATTTACCATTTTCTTCCCTATTTTAAAGTGTCCCTAATCTGTATTTTGTGGTGCTGTTTTTGATAGGCTGAACCAGAGGTGGGTTTCTGCCAGTTTGGGCCCAGATCGAGAAAACCGGTAGTAAACAAAATGGAAACCCACCACTGGGTTGAACTATTTTATTTTTCCCTTGGTGTAAAGAAACCAAAAACGATTTAAGTAGATCTGCTTTCTCCCTGATGCTTGTCACTTCCTTACCACTTTCTCAATTTATAGACTGGGCTTTTATAGTCTCACTTTTCAAAATTTCCCAAGCTTCTTGAGTTATTTTCCCCTTGAGGAACTCTCATCCATGGAATCCTTTCCATGCTCTCTCTAAGTTTATTGAAATTAGCTCTCTTAAAGTAATCTTAAGGGAGGGGAATCTTCATTTAATATCTGCAGAGTGTCTTATCAGTTATATTGCAAGCAGCACAGACCCTTCATGGGGCTAGACAAACTAGGTTGTCTTCTTGAATGGATGGAAACTAATCAAGGAAAGAAGCAACCTAGAACTGAGGATAAATTTCCTGACAGTTAGAAAAATTAATCAGTAGAAAAACTTGCCTCCAGAAGTTGTGAGTTCTTCAACACTGGAAGTTTTTAGTAAGATGTTGGATAACCATTTGTCTGAAATGGGATAGAGTTTCCTGCGCGACGAGGTAGGACTAGTAGATCTCCATGGTCCCTTTCTTCTGTTCTATTCCATTCCATTCCATTCCATTTATATCTCGTTCCATCTATTCTGCTCTATTCTATTCCATCCATCTGTTCTATACTATTTTAGTCATATCCCGTTTCATCTATTCTGCTCTATTCCATTCTATTCCATTCATATCTCGTTCCGTGACCAGTCAAAACCGCGGAGGACAAAATCGCACTCGACGAAAGCGCGCATGTGACGTCATCACAGCGTGACGAAAAAAATTAAAAATTGAAATAAAATTAAAATTAAAGCAAGCCGATTCATATAAGGTAAGGGTTAGGGTTAGGGTTAGGGTTAGGTTAAGGGTTAGGGTTAGGTTTAGAGCATTAGGGTTACATTTAGCGTTAGGTTAAGGGTTAGCGTTAGGTTTAGCGTTACGTTAACGGTTAGGTTTAGGGTTAGATTTAGGGTTAGGTTAAGGGTTAGGTTTAGGGTTAGGTTTAGGGTTAGGTTTAGGGTTAGGTTTGGGGGGGTTAGGGTAAGGTTTTCGCTTTATTTTTACATTTTTTGATCACAGCGCGATGTTTTCGTCACGCTGTGATGACGTCAAATGCGCGCTTTCGTCGAGCGCGATTTTGTCCTCCGCGGTTTTGTGGTGGAACCATCTCATTCCATCTGTTCTGTTCTGTTCTATTCTGTTCTAATCTTATCCTATCCTTCTATTGGTAGTGCTAATTATCACACTTGTTAAGTAAATAACTGCATTTCCTAAGTATATCTTGTGAAATTAAACTGCCAGTAAGTAGAGATGGCGAAAATGCTCTCATTTCGAAACATACATACAAATCTAACCATAATTTCAATTGGGGAAAAAATTGAGACAACTGCAGTGTCCTGAGCTCGTGTGATCCTCTTTTGCAACCTTCTAAAAATCAAAAACCAATGGCAAAGCCAAGAGTAGGCTAGGTAGAGTAGAGCAGAACAGAACAGTGCAAAACAGTTGAAAAGGGACCATGGAGATCCTCTAGTCCAACCCCCTGCTCAAGCAAGAAACCCTATCCCATTTCAGACCAATGGTTGTCCAATCTCTTCTTAAAAACTTCCCGTGTTGAAGCATTCCCAATTTCGGGAGGCAAGTTGTTCCACTGATTAATTCAGTGTTTCTCAACCTTGGCGACTTTAAGTCCTGTGGACTTCAACTCCCAGAATCCCCCAGCCAGCTATGCTGGCTGGGGAATTCTGGGAGTTGAAGTCTACAGGACTTAAAGTCACCAAGGTTGGGAAACACTGGATTAATTGTTCCTAACTGTTAGGAAATTTCTTCTTAGTTCTAGATTGTTTATTTCTTTGATTAGTTTCCATCCATTCAAGAAGAAAACCTAGTTTAGCTATGGCCATGAAGGGTCTGTGCTTCTTGGCGGCTTTGGGACTTGTGGACTTCGGCTCCCAGAATTCTCCAGCCAGCTCTCCTCTGCTGGCTGGGGAGTTCTGGGAGTTGGAGTCCAGGGGTCTTGGAGTTGCCAAGTTTGGGAACCACTGAGTTAGACTAATTCATTTTTTTTTAAAAACCAACATAGATAAGGTATCCCGACCCCGATTAGTAAGGAAGGGGTTGTTTTGTTTGTTCACTGTTAAATTTTGTTTGTTTTTGTTTTCCGGATTCAGGCATGCTTAATTTTTTTATTTTTTGTCTTCTCCTTAATTCTCCAGTCTCTAAGCCTCCAGTCCCCATACCCCATTCCTGCTAGGCTGGCTGACTTATCGGGGGGGGGGGGGGGGAGGGTCCCGCATATTATTTTGCAGCCAGCTTACAAGCGAAGGGCAGGTGGAATTTGGGGGAGCAGGTTTCAATTCTGGGAGGGGGCAGCTTCCACAAACGAGACACTGTCCCCAAAACCGGGGGCTCCTTTTGAAGGGGGAGGTGTTCAGCTCATCCTCCCTGGAGCTGCCATCGCCTCTGAAGTTGCCTTGGGTGTCTCGTTTCCCCCCCCCTCAGTGAAACCTCTGCCCACTCCTTTTGCCAATTTTGCCAATTGCTGATGTTTTGGCGCTGTGTTCTTTCTTTTTTTGGGGGGGGGGTGTTAGTTGAGTTTCAAGAATAACAAACCCCACCCTGAAACCTGGTGACACAGAGGAGGAGTTAATGGAAAAAAGAGAAAAGCACCTTTTTTTAAAAAAGACTCGGGGAGGGGGGGTTCTTACCCCTCTCTTGGTAAGCAGGAATCAGCAATATTACGCCTGCATTTGAAGTCCCCTTCTGCCCCAGCTGCCTTCGGGTTTTTGGAGACTCTGAGCCTAAGGAACTAATCTTCGTGGGGTTTCCATCGGAAGAGCAATCCAGAGAAGAAGGTTGTTTCGGTAGGGTGTCGTGTGGTGCGATCGAACCAGCCCCCCCTCCCCTTTCCTCGGTCTCCCGCCGGGTGAAGAGGATCTCTTTTAACGCCACTGTCCATGGGGGGGGGGGGAATCTTCCCAAAATATACTCTGGCTTAAATAACTTTTTTCCCCCAAATCTACCCAGGTTCTAATTCTTGTAGATTGGTTAGTTGTTTGAACTGATGGGGTTCCCCCTCCCCTCTTTTCCTCTCTCTTTCTCCATGTCTGAGTTCTTTGTATATGCATTTTTTTTCTCCAGATGTATTAAACATAAAAAAGTATCTTCACAAAAAAAAAAAAAAGGAGAAAACCTAGTTTATCTATGGCCATGAAGGGTCTGGCTGCTTGCAATAGGTGACCATCCTCAACCAGGCCAAATCCAGAAAAACATCAGGGGATTTTTAGAAATTCACTCTGACAAATCAGTCATCAACAGACACACAGACATAAACAATGTGTATAGACTATGCAAAGGAATCCATCAACCAGCCCAAAAGAGATCAAATAGTCTAGACATTTGTTGTGAGTTTTGCCATATTGTCACATTTGCTAAGTGAATCATCACAGTTTATAAGTATATCTTGTGAAACTGAACTGCCAGTAAGTAGACTTGGCGGTAATGCTCTTATTTCGCAAGAGATAAACAAATTTAATAAAAGTGTCAATTGGAAAAAATTTAAGACAGCTGCAGTGTCCCGTCCTCATGTGATCCCCTTTTGTGACTTTCTGAGAATCAAAACCAATGGCAAAGTCAGATTCACTTAACAATCATGTTATTAACTTAACAACTGCAGTGATTCACTTAACAAATGTGGCAAGAAAGGTCGTAAAATGCGGCAAAACTCACTTAGCAAATATCTCATTTAGCAACATACATTTTGGGCTCAATTGTGGTCATAGGTTGAGGACTATCAATAGAATAGAGCAGAGTAGAACAGAACAGAACAAAACAGTTGAAAGGGACCATGGAGGTCTTCTAGTCCAACCCCATCATTTCTTTGATTAGTTTCCATCCATTCAAGAAGAAAACCTAGTTTATCTATGGCCATGAAGGGTCTGTGCTTCTTGCAATAGGTGACTATCCTCGACCAGGCCAAATCCAGAAAAACATCAGGGAATTTCTAGAAATTCACTCTGACAAATCAGCCATCAACAGACACATAGACATTATCAACATCTATAGACTATGCAAAGGAATCCATCAACCAGCCCAAAAGAGATCAAAAAGACTCCAGCACTTCTCCACCAGCAATCAGCACCCAGTTCAGGATAGAGTAGATTAACTCCAAGGTGAACTTCAGACCAACCATCAAGTAAACACTTCCCCAATCAAGAAACTGCCAGAGCCATCAATAAGCAGCCCAACCAAAAAATCTCTAAGACTGCTCCCACCCACACAGACAGGCAACCCACCAGCATATAAACTGACAGCAAATAGCCCCCCATTACCACACTGATGATGTTACCTAGGTAGGGTAACGAAATGTCTGCATGAAAATAAGCAAGCTCAGAGAGCACCAAGGACCCCTCATTTCAACCCTGGACTACAAACATTCTCCTTTATTTTCTATTCTATTCTATTCTATTCTATTCTATTCTATTCTATTTTATTTCTATTCCTATTCCTATTCCTATTCCTATTCCTATTCCTATTCCATTCTTGTTTCTCCCCTTTAAATGCAATAATGTATGGATACTTTAATAGGCAGCATGGATATTCCATAAATAAAAATAAGGATTTCAAAACTTAGGCATTGGGAGGATATAAGGATGGGAATTATACGTGAAACACTTAATTTATCTTAGTCACTTCTTAGCTTTCCTCTACAAAAATGATCATCTTTATATTCGTGTTACTTTAGGAATCCACCCTTATTTCCCCCCCACCCCCAATTTAAAAAACAAGGACTCAGATGCTGCAATGTAATACAGAATTTCACAAGATGGTCCACAGGAGGGACAGAATCAAACAGGGTGTGTGCGAATTGGCAAGATATCCAAATGACCTGATCTTCCCAAAACAAAGAATAGCTTTCTGCAGAGCCAGATTTAACATTCTCCCTTCAGCACTCCTCCAGGGCAGGTATAAGAGAACACCTATTGCAGAACGGGTTTGTATATGTGGTAAAGGAGAAGTGGAAGATAATTCACATGTTTTATTACACTGCGAGCTATACAGAGCTTGTAGGTCTGCACATATTCTCCCCTTATTATAGAGGTTGCCAGGAAGAGCAGACAATTTTTATCTAGGCTTTCTCCTTCAGGACACTAACCCAGTTACCACGTATGCAGTGGCAAAGTTCTATGTGGCTGCAATGTCCATAAGACAAAAATTGGCTACAGCAGTATAGCTGTCATCAGGTAACAATTATCTGGACATTTATCTCTAACAATCTTTGGACCATTGTATTTACTCCTATGCTTAAAAGCGTTGCACCCAGGTAAAGCAGGGAGTGACCCGAACCATCTGACATATTGTAAAAATTAATGTATATTGCTGGTCTTCGACCGTAATAAAGATTTACTTACTCACAAGATGGTCTTTCAACAACCAGATCCAGGGAGATTTAAAAACTCGGAAAACTTTATCAACTTAGAATAAATGCAAAAGCAAAGCCAGAAAGATGTCAAAGAAGGCAAGATTTTCAAACCTTTTTTCCCCCCGCTTCTTCTTTTCTTCCTCTTCTGGCTTCTCTTTGCCGAGCTGTAATAAACTCTGCCCACTGGATTCTTTCTGCTTTTGAGGTTTAGCACTGAAGGGAAATGAAGTTACTAACCCATTTCCTTTGATATTTTTCAAAATGAGGAAGTAATTTTTTGTTTCAGCCAAATGGGCCTTTTTTGTTTGCAAAAACAAAAACAAAAACAAACCCTCAGGGAAAAAAAACACATATGAATATTGTAGGAGGAGAAACAAAAATTGGTTCTTATGAAATCAAGAGATGTGATGATTGGAAATGCTTAGAAAATTATCTTTAAATCGATTCTTCCTTGTCCCGTCTTTAAAAACAATGCTGATATTTCTGCCTGTTTTCCGTTTCAGGTTCCAGGGGTCAAACAGTAGATCCCCCACTATTTCTGACCCTTCCAACACCTCTGATCACAGATGGTCCTTGATCTAGAACAGGGGTGTCAAACTCAAAGGGCCTGCAAAGAGCAAAGTGCTTCTGCTAGCAAAAATGGGGTGTGGGGGTGCTGTGCCCAGCTTCCAAGCAACCCATTTTGGCTCCAGAGTTTTCCAAACGGCCCTCCAGACAACCAACCAGGCCCAAAATGGAGCCTCCAGAGTGCCCCAGGAGGCCATCCTTGACTCAGGTTATAAAAGGGAGGAATTTAAAATATTTAACCTTTTAGGGTTGTAGGATTCTGCTACTATAGCCAATGTCAACAATTAATACCCTGTTTCCTCGAAAATAAGACCTCCCCAGATAATAAGCCCAATCGGGCTTTTGAGCACATGTGCTAAAATAAGCCCTCCCCTGAAAATATTGCAACACAGAAGCAGCCATGAGGTGACCACGTTTGCTGCCTCCTGTACCTCAAAAATAATAAGACCTCCCCGAAAATAAGGCCAAGCACTTATTTCGGGGGTAAAACACCGTAGTTTTAGTCTTCTTATGGAGTCAGTTTCTTGATCTGGTCTCTCTCTTAAGGTGATCACGTAGATCAAGTAAGCATTAAAAAAAATCACAGAAATGTACACCTATTTTTATAAGTGTATAATACCATGTGTGTGGAGGTGCGGTCCTGTGTCACGCCCACCCCAGCCATGCCCATCTTGGCCACACCCAGCGTCCCCCCTGGCCCTCAGAGGTCAAACACAACCACGATGTGATCCTCAATATAATTGAGTTTGACAGCCCTGATCTAGAACCAGTGGTGTGATTCAGCTATTTGGGAGAACCGGTTGTTAACTTTCTAAGCAGTTCAGAGAACCAGTTGTTGGAAGAAATCTCATTTTGGTTTTTTTCCACTTTACAGGCTAGTATGGTAAGGAAGGCAGGAAGGTTTTCTTGAAAAGATGGAAACTAATCAAGGAGAGAAGCAACTTAGAACTGAGGAGAAATTTTCTGACAGTTAGAAAAATTAATCAGTGGAACAACCTGCCTCCAGAAGTTGTGAATGCTCCAACACTGGAAGTCTTTAAAAAGATGTTGGATAGCCATATGTCTGAAATGGGATAGTTTCCTGCCTGGACAGGGGGTTGGACTAGTAGATCTCCATAGTCCCTTTCTTCTATCCTATCCTATCCTATCCTATCCTATCCTATCCTATCCTATCCTATCCTATCCTATCCTATCCTATCCTATCCTATCCTATGCTTCTATTGGTAGTGCTAATTGTCACATTTGTTGAGTGATTAACTGCAGTTCTTAAGAATATGTTGCGAAACTGAACTGCCAGTAAATGGACATGCAGAAACACTCTCATTTCGCAACATATACATAGATTTAATTAAAGTTTCAATTGGAAAAATTCAAGACAGCTGCAGTGTCCCGTCCTCATGTGATCCCCTTTTGCAAATTTCTAAGAATCTGAGCGAATGAGGAAGCCAGATTCAGTAAATAATCATGTTACTAACAACAACTATGTTATTAACTTAACAACTGCAGTGATTAACTTAAGAAGGGTGGCAAGGAAGATTGTAAAATGGGGCAAAACTCATTTAACAAATGTCTCATTTAGCAACATAAATTTGGGGCTCTATTGTGGTCATAGGTTGACAACTATCAATACAGTAGAGTTGGTTAGGTAGAGTAGAGGAGAACAGAACAGTTGAAAGGGACCATGGAGATCTTCTAGTCCAACCCCCTGCTCAAGCAAGAAACCCTATCCCATTTCAGACCAATGGTTGTCCAATCTCTTCTTAAAAACTTCCCGTGTTGAAGCATTCCCAATTTCGGGAGGCAAGTTGTTCCACTGATTAATTGTTCCTAACAATTAAGGTTGAGAACCGCTGTTCTAGACAGTGGTGGGATTCAAATAATTTAACAACTGGTTCTTTGCCCTAATGACCAGCTGGGTAGGTGGGCCTCGGTGGTCATGTGACCGTGTGGGCGTGGCCAATGCAATGTCACTCAGGTCGACGGGTACTTCGTGTTAGCTGTTACAATGTAATGAGGGTTAACCGGAGAGGCAGTTTGTGTATGCAGGACAATAAAGATTAGGCTAGAAACAACACCAGAATGTTTCCTTCCTGCCTTCCTTACAGGATGAGCCCTGTAAAGTAGAAAAAAACAAAATGAGATTTCTCCCAATAACCGGTTCTCTGAACTGCTTAGAAAGTTACCAACCGGTTCTCCCAAATAGGTGCGAACCGGCTGAATCCCACCACTGGTTCTAGATCAGGGGTGTCAAACACAATTTCACATCAGGGTTGTGTATGACCTTGGAGGGTTGGGGGGAGGCTGGGAGTGGCCGGGTGTGTGTGACACGGGACCACACCTCCACACACATTGTTTTTATACATTTGTAAAAACAGACGTACATTTCTGTAAATTTGTTTTTTAATGCTTACTTGATCACCTCCTGAGAGAGAGAGAGAGAGACCAGATCAGGAAAATGACTCCATAAGAATACTAGAACTATACATTGTTGACATAGGCTATAGCAGTGGTGAAATTCAATTTTTTTTTACTAGCGGTTCTGTGGGGGTGGCTTGGTGGGCATGGTAGGGGAAGGATACTCCATAATCTCCAATTCCACCCCACTTTGGGGCCATTCAGAGTTGGCATTTGCTGGTTGCCCAGAACCTGTCAGAACCTGCTGAATTTCACCCCTGGGCTATAGTGGCAGAATCCTGCCAGCCTGAAAGCTAAAATATTGCACCTTTTATAACCTTCTGAGTCAAGGATGGCCACCTGGAGCACTCTGGAGGCCAAAATGGGTTGCATGGAGGCTGTGCACAGCCCCTCCCCCCCGACACCCCATTTTTGCTATTAGAGGCACCGCAGGAAGAACTGAGTGGGCCGTTCATCACAGCTCGGCAAAGAGAAGCCAAAAGAGGAAGGAAAGAAGAAGGGGAAACAAAAGGTTTGAAATCTTGCTTTCTTTGAAATCTTTCTGCTTTTGCTTTTGCATTTATTCTAAGTTAATAAAGTATTCTGATTTTTTAAATCTCCCTGGATCTAATCTGGTTGTTGAAAGACCCTCTTGTGACATTCTGTATTATATTACAGAATCTGAGTCCTTATTTTTTAAATTTGGGGGGGGGAATAAGAGTGGATTCCTAAAGTAACACAAATATAAAGATGATCATTTTTGCAGAGGAAAGCTAAGAAGTGACTAAGATAAATTAAGTGTTTCACATCTAATCCCCATCCTTATATCCTCCCAGTGCCCAAGATTTGAAATCCTTATTTTTATTTATTGAATATCCATGTTCCCTATTTAAGTATCCATGCTGGTGGTAGGTTCCTACCAGTTCAGACTGGTTCAGCTGAACCAGTTGTGGTTTGGTGGCCTGGTTGCTGCTGCTGGAACCCGCAGCAACACAGGCCTGGCACGCTCCCAAATTGGTCCTCTGGGTCCATCTTATTTTTTGGTTCTGCACATGTGCATGGCGCGCCCCCTGATCCATACTGTATTTAAAGGGGAGAAACAAGAATGGAATAGGAATAGGAATAGAATGAATAGAATAGAATGGGATATGAATAGAATAGAATGAAGGGGATATGAATAGAATAGAATGAAGGGGATATGAATAGAATAAAACAGAATAAAATAGAATGGGATATGAATTGAATAGAGTAGAATAGAATAGAATAGAATAGAATAGAATAGAATAGAATAGAATAGCAAATAAAGGAGAATGTTTGTAGTCCAGGGTTGAAATGAGGGGTCCTTGGTGCTCTCTGAGCTTGCTTATTTTCATGCAGACATTTCGTTACCCTAACTAGGTAACATCATCAGTGTGGTAAGGAGGGCTGTTTGCTGTCAGTTTATATGCTGGTGGGTTGCCAGTTTCTTGATTGGGGAAGTGTTTACTTGATTGTTGGTCTGAAGTTCACCTTGGAGTTAATCTACTCAATGCTTGTCTGGGTGCTGATTGCTGGTGGAGAAGTGCTGGCGTCTTTTTGATCTCTTTTGGGCTGGTTGATGGTCTCTTTTGCATTGTCTATAGCCGTTGTTAATATCTATGTGTCTGCTGATGGCTGATTTGTCAGAATGACTCTCTAGAATTTCCTTGATGTTTTTCTGGATTTGGCCTGGTCGAGGATGGTCACCTATTGCAAGAAGCACAGACCCTTCATGGCCATAGATAAACTAGGTTTTCTTCTTGAATGGATGGAAACTAATCAAAGAAATGATGGGGTTGGACTAGAAGACCTCCATGGTCCCTTTCAACTGTTTTGTTCTGTTCTACTCTGCTCAACCTACTCTACTAGGCTGATAGTCCTCAATCTATGACCACAATTGAGCCCAAAATGTATGTTGCTAAATGAGATATTTGCTAAGTGAGTTTTGCCCCATTTTACGACCTTTCTTGCCACATTTGTTAAGTGAATCACTGCAGTTGTTAAGTTAATAACATGATTGTTAAGTGAATCTGACTTTGCCATTGGCTTTGATTCTCAGAAAAGCCGCAAAAGGGGATCACATGAGGACGGGACACTGCAGCTGTCTTAAATTTTTTCCAATTGACACTTTGATTAAATTTGTTTATATCTTGCAAAATAAGAGCATTTCCGCCAAGTCTACTTACTGCCAGTTCAGTTTCACAAGATATACTTAAAAACTGTGATGATTCACTTAGCAAATGTGACAATATGGCAAAACTCACAACAAATGTCTCACATTATCACCTAAATTTTGGACATGCGTAGAAATGTCACGCGTACGACTGCGTACAAACCAGTTGTAAAAAAAAAAACGGAAACCCATCACTGGGTTGAACTGTTTTTTTTCCCTTTGTGTAAAGACACCAAAACCATTTTAAGTAGTCCTGTTTTCTCCCTGATGCTTGTCACTTTCTTGCCATTTTCTCAATTTGTAGACTGGGCTTTTATAATCTCACTTTTCAAAATTTCCCAAGCTTCTTGAGTTATTTTCCCCTTGAGGATTCTCATCCATGGAATCCTTCCCATGCTCTCTCCAAGTTTATTGAAATTAGCTCTCTTAAAGTAATCTTAAGGGAGGGGAATCTTCATTTAATATCTGCAGAGTGTCTTATCAGTTATATTGCAAGCAGCACAGACCCTTCATGGGGCTAGACAAACTAGGTTTTCTTCTTGAATGGATGGAAACTAATCAAGGAGAGGAGCAACTTAGAACTAAAAAGAAATTTCCTGACAGTTAGAAAAATTGATCAGTGGAACAACTTGCCTCCAGTTGTTGTAAGTTTTTAAGAAGATGTTGGATAACCATTTGTCTGAAATGGGATAGAGTTTGCTACCTGAACAGGGAATTAGACTAGAAGACCTTCAATGCAGTGGTGGGTTCCGGATCCCGTCACAACCAGTACGGTGCAAGGGGGCCTGGTATCCACCACATGAACGTGCGCACCACATGTGCACACGTGCCCAGCACCTGCATGTGTCCTTACCTCCTGCAATGCTCTGCAACGCCTCCGCAACACTCCAGCTGCTCGGCGGAGTGTCACGCAGGTGCCGTACGTTCTGTGCACGGAAGTTCCGAAGAGCTCAAATACATGTAAGGCAGGCAGGGGGACTCTCAGGAACACTGTACTGGAACGGTACCCAGTGCTCCCGGTAGGCACCGGTACGCCTGTACCAGGGCATACCACCTGCAACCCACCACTGCTCCAATATCCCTTTATTCTATTCTATTCTATTCTATTCTATTCTATTCTATTCTATTCTATTCTATTCTACTCTACTCTACTCTAATCTATTCTTTCCTATCCTATCCTATCCTATCCTATCCTATCGCATTCCATTCCATTCCATTTGTTCTGTTTTGTCCTATCCTGTCCTGTCCTATCCTATCCTATTCTATCCTATCCTATCATCTCATTCCATCTGTTCTGTTCTGTCCTGTCCTGACCTGTCCCATCCCATCCCATCCTATCCTATTGCATTCCATTCCATCTGTTCTGTTCTGTCCTGTCCTGTCCTATCCTATCACATTCCATTCCATCTGTTCTGTCCTGTCCTGTCCTGTCCCGTCCCATCCCATCCCATCCCATCCTATCTTATTGCATTCCATTCCATTCCATTCCATCTGTTCTGTTTTGTCCTGTCCTATCCTATTGCATTCCATTCCATCTGTTCTGTTCTGTCCCGTCCCGTCCCATCCCATCCTATCCCATTGCATTCCATCTGTTCTGTTTTGTTCTGCTTTGTTCTGTCCTGTCCTGCCCTGCTCTGCCGTGCCCTGTCCTGCCCTGCCCTGCCCTATCCTATCCTATCCTATCCTATCCTATCCTATCCTATCCTATCCTATCCTATCCTATCCTATTGCATTCCATTCCATCTGTTCTGTTTTGTCCTGTCCTATCCTATCCTATCCTATCCTGTCATCTCATTCCATCTGTTCTGTTCTGTCCTGTCCTGTCCTGTCCCATCCCATCCTATCCTATTGCATTCCATTCCATTCCATTCCATCTGTTCTGTCCTGTCCTGTCCTGTCCTGTCCTATCCTATCACATTCCATTCCATCTGTTCTGTTCTGTCCTGTCCTGTCCTATCCCATCCCATCCTATCTTATTGCATTCCATTCCATTCCATCTGTTCTGTTTTGTCCTGTCCTGTCCTATCATATCCTATTGCATTCCATTCCATCTGTTCTGTTCTGTCCCGTCCCGTCCCATCCCATCCCATTGCATTCCATCTGTTCTGTTTTGTTCTGTCCTGCCCTGTCCTGCCCTGCCCTGCCCAGCCCTATCCTATCCTATCCTATCCTATCCTATCCTATCCTATCCTATCCTATCCTATCGCATTCCATTCCATTCCATCTGTCCTGTCCTGTCCTAATCCTATCCTATCCGATCCAATTCCTTATTCTATCCTATCCTTCTATTGGTAGTGCTAATTGTCACATTTGTTGGGTGATTAACTGCAGTTCTTAAAAATATGTTGCGAAACTGAACTGCCAGTAAGTGGGCAGAAACACTCTCATTTCCCAACATATACATAGATTTAATTAAAGTTTCAATTGGAAAAATTCAAGACAGCTGCAGTGTCCCGTCCTCATGTGATCCCCTTTTGCGACTTTCTAAGAATCAAAGCCAATGAGGAAGCCAGATTCAGTAAATAATCATGTTACTAACAACAACTATGTTATTGACTTAACAACTGCAGTGATTAACTTAACAAGGGTGGCAAGGAAGATTGTAAAATGGGGCAAAACTCATTTAACAAATGTCTCATTTAGCAACATAAATTTGGGGCTCTATTGTGGTCATAGGTTGAGGACTATCAGTACAGTAGAGTAGGTTAAGTAGAGTAGAGCAGAACAGAACAGTTGAAAGGGACCATGGAGATCTTCTAGTCCAACCCCCTGCTCAAGCAAGAAACCCTATCCCATTTCAGACCAATGGTTGTCCAATCTCTTCTTAAATGCCTCCATTGATGGAGCACCCACAACTTCTGGAGGCAAGCCGTTCCACTGGTTGATTGTTCCTAACTGTCGGGAAATTTCTTCTTAGTTCTAGATTGTTTATTCCTTTGATTAGTTTCCATCCATTCAAGAAGAAAACCTAGTTTATCTATGGCCATGAAGGGTCTGTGCTGCTTGCAATATGTGACCATCCTCGACCAGGCCAAATCCAGAAAAACATCAGGGAATTTCTAGAAATTCACTCTGACAAATCAGCCATCAACAGACACATAGACATTATCAACATCTATAGACTATGCAAAGGAATCCATCAACCAGCCCAAAAGAGATCAAAAAGACTCCAGCACTTCTCCACCAGCAATCAGCACCCAGATCAGCATAGAGTAGATTAACTCCAAGGGGAACTTCAGACCAACCATCAAGTAAACACTTCCCCAATCAAGAAACTGCCAGAGCCATCAATAAACAGCCCAACCCAAGAATCTCTAAGACTGCTCCCACCCACACAGACAGGCAACCCACCAGCATATAAACTGACAGCAAACAGCCCTCCTTACCACACTGATGATGTTACCTAGTTAGGGTAACGAAATGTCTGCATGAAAATAAACAAGCTCAGAGAGCACCAAGGACCCCTCATTTCAACCCTGGACTACAAACATTCTCCTTTATTTGCTATTCTCTTCTCTTCTCTTCTCTTCTCTTCTCTTCTCTTCTCTTCTCTTCTCTTCTCTTCTCTTCTCTTCTATTCTATTCTATTCTATTCTATTCTATTCTATTCCTATCCCATTCTATTTTATTCTGTTTTATTCTATTCATATCCTATCCTATCCTATCCTATCCTATTCTATTCTATTCTATTCATTCCTATTCTATTCATTCTATTCCTATTCCTATTCCTATTCCATTCTTGTTTCTCCCCTTTAAATACAGTATGGATCAGGGATGGGTTCTGGCAGTGACTCTACTAAGCTGATAGTCCTCAACCTATGACCACAATTGAGCCCAAAATGTATGTTGCTAAATGAGATATTTGCTAAGTGAGTTTTGCCGCATTTTACAACCTTTTTTGCCACATTTGTTAAGTGAATCACTGCAGTTGTTAAGTTAATAACATGATTGTTAAGTGAATCTGACTTTGCCATTGGCTTTGATTCTCAGAAAAGCCGCAAAAGGGGATCACATGAGGACGGGACACTGCAGCCGTCTTACATTTTTTCCAATGGAAACTTTGATTAAATCTGTTTATATCTTGCAAAATGAGAACATTTCCGTCATGTCTACTTACTGGCAGTTCAGTCTCACAGAACTGTGATGATTCACTTAGCAAATGCGACAATATGGCAAAACTCAAAACAAATGTCTCACGTTACCACCTAAATTTTGGACATGCGTAGAAATGTCACTCAAATTTGTGGACTGGCCTTTTATAATTTCACTTTTCAAAATTTCCCAAGCTTCTTGAGTTATTTTCCCCTTGAGGATTCTCATCCATGCAATCCTTCCCATGCTCTCGCCAAGTTTCTAGAAATTAGCTCTCTTAAAGTAATCTTAAGGGAGGGGAACCTTCATTTAATATCTGCAGAGTGTCTTATCAGCTGTATTGCAAGCAGCACAGACCCTTCATGGGGCTAGACAAAATTGGTTTTCTTCTTGAATGGATGGAAACTAATCAAGGAAAGAAGCAACCTAGAACTAAGAAGAAATTTCCTGACAGTTAGAAAAATTGATCAGTGGAACAACTTGCCTCCAGTTGTTGTAAGTTTTTAAGAAGATGTTGGATAACCATTTGTCTGAAATGGGATAGTGTTTCCTACCTGAACAGGGAGTTAGACTAGAAGACCTTCAATGCAGTGGTGGGTTCCGGATCCCGTCACAACCAGTATGGTCCAACGGGCTCCGGTATCCACCACATGAACGTGCGCACCACATGTGCACACATGCCCAGCACCTGCATGTGTCCTTACCTCCTGCGAGGCTCCGCAACACCTCCGCAATGCTCCAGCTGCTCGGCGGAGTGTCATTCAGGCACCGTATGCTCTGTGCACGGAAGTTCCGAAGAGCTCAAATACATGTAAGGCAGGCGGTTGGACTCTCGGGAACACTGTACTGGAACGGTACCCAGTGCTCCCAGTAGGCACCGGTACACCTGTACCAGGGCATACCACCTGCAATCCACCACTGCTCCAATATCCCTTTATTCTATTCTATTCTATTCTATTCTATTCTATTCTATTCTATTCTACTCTACTCTACTCTACTCTACTCTACTCTACCCTACCCTACCCTACCCTACCCTACCCTACCCTACCCTACCCTACCCTATCCTATTGCATTCCATTCCATTCCATCTGTTCTGTTTTGTCCTGTCCTATCCTATCCTATCCTATCATCTCATTCCATCTGTTCTGTTCTGTTCTGTCCTGTCCTGTCCCGTTCCATCCCATCCCATCCCATCCCATCCCATCCCATTGCATTCCATTCCATCTGTTCTGTTCTGTCCTGTCCTGTCCTATCCTATCACATTCCATTCCATCTGTTCTGTCCTGTCCTATCCCATCCCATCCTATCTTATTGCATTCCATTCCATCTGTTCTGTTTTGTCCTGTCCTGTCCTATCATATCCTATTGCATTCCATTCTATCTGTTCTGTTCTATCCCGTCCCGTCCCGTCCCGTCCCATCCCATCGCATTCCATTCCATCTGTTCTGTTTTGTTATGTCCTGTCCTGTCCTGTCCTGTCCTGTCCTGTCCTGCCCTGCCCTGCCCTGCCCTGCCCTGCCCTGCCCTGCCCTATCCTATCCTATCCTATCCTATCGCATTCCATTCCATTCCATCTGTCCTGTCCTGTCCTGTCCTAATCCTAATCCTATCCTATCCTATCCAATCCAATTCCTTATTCTATCCTATCCTTCTGTTGGTAGTGCTAATTGTCACATTTGTTAAGTGATTAACTGCAGTTCTTAATATGTTGTGAAATTGAACTGCTAGTAAGTAGACTTTGCGGAAATGCTCTCCTTTCGCAACATATAAACAGATTTAACTATGTGATCCTCTTTTGCAGCTTCCTAAGAAGAAAAGCCAATGGCCAAGCTAGATTTAGTTAACAATCATGTTACTAACTTAACAACTGCACTTGAGATAATGTTGTAACATTTCCTACACAGAATCATTTAGAATTATGTAATGATTAAGGCAACATGCTAGAAACCAGGAGGCTGTGAATTCTAGTCCCGTGTTAGGCATAAAGCTCAAGGGCCAGTCAGACCTCTGAGCCCAAGAAGGAGGCAAACCGCTTCTGAAAAAGTTGTCAAGAGAACTGCAGGAACTGATTCAGACACATTGGAAGAAATGTCCTTGTGGGTTCAGTTCCAAGCGGGGGAAAAGACACTGGAAACATGGAGGCTGCTGTGAAAGATGGCTAATCTTACCTTTGTTATGTAGAGTAGACTAGCTCAGGCTTTTTAATGGCCCATTGACAAAGGTGGTGGCTATTAAGAGGGAGTCTCTTTCCTGCCTAAAAACATGTTTCTGCATTTCTTATCCAGGGAAATATAATATTCTGCCTTTTTAATATTTCCAAGGATATTTCATTTTTCTAAGGGAGAGGTGGGTGCTAACTTCCTACAGAGAGTTACCAAGAGCCAACAAAAATAAAAGATTTGTCCCTATCGTCCTGTCCCACTTTATATATATATATATCGATGAAAATCTTAGCCTTTAGATAATTAAAACAACCATAACACCATAAAAACAGCCTAGCGAATTAACATCCACCGCTTTTCCGTAGAACAGAATATTTGAAACACGCAAAACATGAGATAAGAAACACAGGGCTATTTTTATTCATTTCTAGGTAAATTCCCCATACAGAACGGCCTATTCAACATAATTGAGCAAACGGTAATATTTTCCAGAAGGCCTTTCTCCCAAATTAATTACAATATCACTTAATGATGTGGTCTTTGGGCCATCATATAAAGTATGAATCACTTATTCTCACACATGGCTCTCGCCCATGTATTTCTGAAATATACAGACTTCTAAAAGCACCCAAGTTGCTAAGAAGGGAAAGCATTCAGATTATTATATTTGAGGCTGCTGAAATCACTTTATTGGTTAATTTATTTTTTTGTCCCTTGGTTTTACCATAAGCTGCTTTATAGGACAGACTATATATAATGCATAGGTGAATAAAGTGTGATGTTGGTTAAAACCCAAATACTAACAGAATCTGAGCGGAACTAGCTAATAAAACTTTCAGGGCTATGTTTGACCACAAAACTTTTACTATTGTGAGTTTCACAGCGCATTTAAAGGCACTAGGACTGTTTTATTTTAAAAGGAACTCGAACAATGTAAATGAGCATATCTCCATTTCCACAGCACAGCTGGTCCACTTATAATAGTTTATTTAGTGACTGTTTGAAGTTACTTATGACCATTTTTCACACTTAGGTCTGTTGCAGCATCTCCACGGACACATCAGTCGTGGGTTTCCATTTTTCCCCCCTACTGGTTCCCTCGCTTGCACGCGCAACGCTTCTGCCCAGCTGGCTGGGGAATTCTGGGAGTTGAAGTCCACAAGACTTAAAGTCCCCAAGGTTGAGAAACACTGCTCTAAGTAATGGTTCTGCCTACAAACTATTCTACTGCATCTCAGAATTCTAATGAAAAAAGGAGGAATGTAAAGGCGCTGAGGACGAAGTCTTCTAGAATATCCCCATTTCTTTCCTTTTTTTGATATCTCTCTGGACTTGGCAGAGAGAACACATGGGGAAACAGCCCACAATGCAGGTATCCCCACAGATGGATCCCTGTTGAAATAAAGAAAAAAGAAACCCAATGAATCAATAACTTTTTCAACAAAATCATGAGGAAGAGTAGGGGTGTCAAACTCAATGTCATCGAGAGTCGCATCAGGGTTGTGCTTGACCTTGGGGGCCTGGGGCGGGCGTGGCTGGGATGGGCATAACCAGCTCGACGTCACTCATCTCAGTGGCACCGGTGATGGCCCGAGCGCTCTGCCAACGGAAACAGGCTCCTGAGCTCTATTTTCAGCTGCAATGGCCGGGCTGCAGAGCAGTGGTGGCTTTCAAAATTTCTTCGAACCTACTCTGTGGGTGTGGCCTCCTTTGTGGGAGTGGCTTGCCGGCCATGTGACCTGGTGGGAGTGGCTTGCCGGCCATGTGTTTTCTCTCTCTCTCTCTCTCTTTCTCTCTCTCTTTCCTTCCTTTTGTCTCTCTGTCCCTTTTTCCTTTTTTTCTTTCATCTCTCTCTCACTTTTTCTTTCTTTTTTTCTTTTTTTCTTTATTTATTTCTTCCTTTCTTTCTCTTTCTCTCTCTGTGTGAGTCTGTCTGTCTGTCTCTGTGTGTGTGTGTTTGTGTGTCTGTCAGTGGTGGGTTTCAAAAAATTTTGGAACCTCTTCTGTAGGTGTGGCCTGCTTTCCGGGTCCACTGGTGGAACCTCTTCTAACCGGTTTGGTAGATTTGACGAACCGGTTCTACCGAACTCGTGCGAACTGGCAGGAACCCACCTCTGCTGCAGAGGCACCATGGGCCGCTCCTTTGCTGTTTCCAGGATGGCTCCGTAGGCCAGATCTAAGCAGCCTGCAGACCAGAGCTAGGCCCCGGGTCTTGTGTTTGACACCCCTGATGTAGAGATACGGAATCATGAAAAGCTAACTCTATGTTAGATGGCAAACTACAGGCAGTCCTTGACCCACAACAGTTTGGTTAGTGATAGTTCAAACCTACAAAGCAGCAGGGTAGTGGGGGGGGGGCAACGAAGGGCCACCACTGAGAAGGTCTTTTTTCATGGTCCCACAGGTTACAATGCTTAATCCATGGGACGTGTAAAATATTCTGCCTTCCCCTCCTTGTGGGCCAGGTAGATGTGACAGTTATGTTTGGCATGGGGCAAGTGTCATTTTCATTTTCATTCCTACAATTCTGAAAGATTTATGTTCTCCTGCAGATAACAAATGAAAGAATTATCTGTTCGCTTCCTAGGTCAGGTTTCTCCTCCCACAAATTTCCAGATTGTGCATGCGCTGCCTTTCCGAGAGGGTCTAAGACAGCTTGCCACATCCAACTTGCCATGGCCAACTCATTGCATGACAACTTCCCCATGGACAAGAATTACCGAGGTGGCGCAGTGGTTAAATGCAACACTGCAGGCTACTTCAGCTGACTGCAGTTCTGCAGTTCGGCTGTTCAAATCTCACCGGCTCAGGGTTGACTCAGCCTTCCATCCTTCTGAGGCGGGTGAAATGAGGACCCGGATTGTTGTTGGGGGCAATATGCTGACTCTGTAAACCGCTTAGAGAGGGCTGAAAGCCCTATGAAGCGGTATATAAGTCTAACTGCTATTGCTATTGCTAATTACGCTAATACATCGTTTCCCTGAAAATAAGACCTCCCCAGATAATAAGCCCAATCGGGCTTTTGAGCGCATGCACTAAAATAAGCCCTCCCCCTCAAGATAAGCCCTCCCTGAAAATATTGCAAAATAATAAGGCCTCCCCGAAAATAAGGCCAAGTGCTTATTTTTTTTGGGGGGGGTCAAAAGAAAATAAGATCCTGTCTTATTTTCAGGGAAACACGGTATTGAAGAAATGATAGAAAAGAATCACTGAAAAGGGATGCCAAAGGAGGGACAAGAGGAAATGTGAATACAAAAATTAAAATAGTTATTTTAAATAATTAAATTGCATTGTTGAATTTTCCCTTGGCGAGTTGACCATGACAGGTTATCCCAAGGCAAGTTGGTTGTCCCAGTCCCTTTCTGAGCTGGTTTATCTCTCCAATTTCACGAGTGCTTCTTAAGATTCTAACTTTTGGCTTTTAACTTGAGTTTATAAACCTGAAGTTTGTCTAGTCTTAGGCAAGATGAATCTACTTACAGGGAGATTGTATTTTGTCCTGTAAACAGCTCGCATGGCCACAGTTCCGCCACAGCAACAACATTCACTCATAGCTGTGGCAACTTGGCATGACAAAATAGGGAAACAGAACATTCCACAGAGACCTAGAGAGAGAAAGAAAAAGACCCTGTAGAAATATTTTGGCACAGTGTTGAATTTATGAACCAGAAAGTGCAAATTATACTATTTCTGCAACATCAAAACTGCAAATAAAAGTGCTAGTTAAAACATCACCTAGCATGGGGGAAGGCTGAAAAAAAAAACTCATTTACAAACCACATTAAATGGAAAGCACACTCCATTGCAGAATTAAAGAAATTCCTGTCGGAAAGAGACTGGCTGAGCCAGGGAGTGGAATCAAACAGGGAACTAATCTGGAATCTGTACATGGACACAAGAGAGTGAAGTCTGATCTTCTCTGAACGTTGTTTAAACTTATCTAGTCTGACCCAGGTGCAGACCGCCAGTCCGAGAAGCTTCCTAAGTTATAGGCTTGAGTAATAAAATAGCTCATTGAGTTCTGCGCACATGGATCTGATTAATTGTGCCTGACAATTGACAATAGAAGAGAATAAACGTAACTCACATCTGCACTGTTATGTCCCTGATGTTCTCTGAACTTGGTTGTTTTGTTGCAGATGGTTCTTTACCCAAGTAAGTAACAGTTTTAGTACTAGCATGAATGCTGTCCTAGCACTGATGATATTCCCTACCTGGGTAATTAAACGTGTACAAGACAACAGCCAAGCTTGGAAAGCTGCAACTATCCCTTATTGCGAACATTAAAATTCAAAACATAATGAGAGCATCATATTATTTCCTTTAGAAACCCTTTTAGCATAATTCTTCAGGTATGTAGCATCCAGTGCAAGAAACCATGTGCCAGAATAGAGTTTAAAGGTAAAGGTAAAGGTTCCCCTCGCACATATGTGCTTGTCGTTCCCGACTCTAGGGGGCGTGCTCATCTCCGTTTCAAAGCCAAAGAGCCAGCGCTGTCTGAAGACGTCTCTGTGGTCATGTGGCCGGCATGACTAAACATCAAAGGTGCACGGAACGCTGTTACCTTCCCACCAAAGGTGGTTCCTATTTTTCTACTTTTTTACATTTGAACTGCTAGGTTGGCAGAAGCTGGGACAATTAAGGGGAGCTCACTCCATTACGTGGCACTAGGGATTTGAACTGCCAAACTTTCTGAGTCACCGTGTCCCGTTAGAATAGAGTTTACTTCATGCTATATACCAGAATCTGAAATAATGGTGAAGGGACATTGGTACTAAATAAGAGTCAAGAGAATTCATGGGGGATTGGATTTAAAACTCCTGTGGGAGCATAGCGATTCCAAAATTGATGGAAACTCCCAAAGCAGCAAGGACCCCTCATTATGAACATTAAAATTGAAAACATTAAGAGAACATCCTATTGCTTTCTTTAAAAAAACAATTTAGCATAATTCTTCAGGTGTGTAGCATCAGGCGCAGGAAACCAGGTGCCAGAATAGAGTTTACGTCATGCTTTGTACCAGAATCTGATCTTCTAATGGTCAAGGCAGAAAGGTGCTAAAACAAAATTCATGGGGGACTGGATTTAAATCTCCTGTGGGAGCATAGCAATTCCAAACCTATGGTGCGTTTCACCCCACCCACGGGCTTAGCCTGGTCATCACCTTCATGTAAAATTTTAAAGTTCCATACACAACTTTTAATATAGCATAGAAGCTGTGACTCCTTTTATATTTTGCCATCCTAATTCCAATCCAGGGGGCTGTTCAATAATTAAACATCCATTGCTCAAATGATAAAGAATAATTTATTTCTGCAACCTATCCAATCCGGAAGAATATTCAGCCCAATCTTCCCAAGAAGGCTTTGAAAACCCCACTTACAGACTCCACAGTCACTAAAGCAGTCGCATAAGTCCGTTTGCCAGTTGTTCACCTTGGGCTGGGCCACCCCCGCCTGTGTCTGAGTGACAACTTTTGGTTGAGCATTCATGGTGGACAATATTCTAAGGGGGAGAAAAAGAGAGAATCAAAAAAGAGAAGAGATTAATTAACAAGCTGGGTAGATCGTGGTCTCCGTCCTAACTTCACAGAGTGGGATCTAGTTCAGAGGTGGTATTCGGCCAGTTCGAACTGGTTCTAGAGAACCAGTAGTGGAAATTTTGAGAGTGGGGAGGGAATGTGGATTTCGCGGTATCCTTCCCCTGCCACGTGCACAGAACCAGTAGTAAAAAAATTTTGAATCCCACCACTGATCTGGTTGCTAGATTCAGTTCTGGACGAAGTCTTTCCGATACACAAATTGGTATTGTGAGAATCTTTCTCTCAACCTGGGACAGAGCCATTCTGAATGTCCAATTGTCCTCTGTTGTTTTGAAAAAGTGGCTCCCTCTGCACTCAGTCAGTTGCTACTTCCTCCTTTGATTCTAGTCCCTGTGCTTTGGGATCTTGAAACTGGGTGGCTGCTGGCAAGCCATTGGCTTATCTCTCTCTCTGAAAGCACATTAAATTGACCAATGCTCTGTCCCATTGCTGATAGTCAAAGACATCTAGTATTCTACTATGTTAGAATTACTTTCTATCCTACATCTTCCTTTTTTTTTTTTGGTCTGTCTATGAAGATTCTCAATCATCAAATCATGGTTATCCCAAAGCTGCTTTTCCATGCTGTGCTATTAACAAATAGTCGTATAGGAACAACTGTAAGGGATGAAAGCATCATTTAATATCTGCAGAGTGTCTTATCAACCAACAAACCAACCGATCAATCTGAATAGAGCTGGAAGAGGTTCTTGGAGGTCTTGTAGTCCAGCTCCTTCTCAAGCAGGAGACCCTATACCATTTCAAGATAGGTCCAGTCTTTTCTTTAAATTCTCCAGTGATGGAGCACCCACAGCTTCTGAAGTCCAGCTGTTCCACTGGTTAATTGTCCTCACTGTTAGGACGTGCCAAGTTGCTTCTCTCCTTGATTAGTTTCCATCCATCCTGTCTTCTCTTGCCTTCTGGTGCTGTATCAGCTGTACTACAAGCAGCTATGATTCTTCACGGCCACAGAAATACTGTGTTTTCTTTTTGTTTCTCCTCTTTAAATTGTAGTAGATAGTATAGACATCCAATCAATAAAAATAAACAAGCATTTCAAAATCTAGACATTGGGAAGATGTAAGGGCGAGAATTAGAAATGAAATGCTTAATTTCTCCTTAGCTTCCTCTGTAAAAATGCTTTTATATTTGTGTTACTTTTGAATCTGCTCCCCCAAATTAAAAAAAAAAGGTGGATTCACATTCTGTAATATAATGCAAATGTCACAAGAGAGTCTTTCAGTAAGCAAACTTGATCCAGGGAGATTAAAAACTTGGAAAACTTTATTAGTTTAGAATAGATACAAAAGCAAAGGCAGAAAGATTTCAAGCGTGGTTATTATACAGTTTTTATTATTTTATAATATAGCATGCAAAGAGAATAACAAAAGTAAATAGTAGGGGAATTCGGGAAGGGAAAAGGGAAATAGTGGTGGAAAGCAAGTGGGGAGAAGAAAAAAATGCATTGACTTACAACTCCCTTTGATGCAGTAGAATAAGGCATTAACATCTAACCTCAAGTTTTTACTGTTACAAAATAGTATAAACTAGCCTTTTCTATAACAACGAATCTATCTGATCGGTAAAACCCCACATCAAAGTTTCATTGTTTTCCACCTCAAGCACAAAGTCCAGGATCGGTTTCCAAGTAGAAAGAACAATATTTGTATCTTTTTCTTCGATCAAAACAGTCCATTTCACCATCTCAGCTAACTCCATCAGTTTTTGCAGCCATTTCCTCCGTGGTGGGGCTTGAACTGATCTTCCATTTAGTGCATAAAATAATCTTGCAGCCGTCAACATATAATAACATCAGAGTTCCACGTTTTTTTCTCCGAAGTCTTTTTCCATTAAACTCAAAAGAAAAGTCTCTGGTTTTCTTTCTATCTTCACTTTAAGAATTCTCTCCTATTAGGATATGAATCCTACGCCAATGTTTCTTCGCTTTATCACACAAAAAAAGATTTCAAGCCTTTTTTTTTTCTTCTCTTCTTCCTCTTTTGGCTTCTCTTTTCCGAGCTGTAATAAACTCTGCCCACTGGCTGACTCCTGCTTTTGGGTTTTTAAAATTGACAGGGGATGATTGCCCTACTAAACAATTGGATAGATATTTTTTTCAGACAAGGAAGTAATTTTTGTTTCAGTCAAGTGAAAAAAACAAACAAACTTAAGGGAGAAAAAACAAAAGAAGATCAAATCAAACTTGATTTAGATGAAATCATAAGATGTGATGATTGGGAACGCTTAGAAAAATATCTTTAAATCGATTCTTCCTTGTCCCGTCTTTAGAAACAATTCTGATTTTTCTGCCTTTTTTCTGTTTCATATTCTAGGAGTCAAATAGTAGATCCCTCACTATTTCTGTCCCTTCCAACACCTCTGCCCGTTTTATTTTATTTGCATCCCGCCTTTGTTATTATTTTTACAAATAATTCAAGGCAGCAAATATGTTCAACTAGTGGTTGGTTCTGGCTTCTGTTACTGTGGGTTCATTCAGGGATGCGCTTCGCATACACAGTAGTAAAAAAATCGGTTCTGCACATGCGCAGAAGCAAAAAACAAGATGGTGGCCACCTACTGCGCCGCCGATAGTACCAGTTTGGGGGCATGGCCAGCCGAGTTACTACCTACTTGGCTGAACCAGTCCGAACCGGTAGGAACCCACCTCTGTGTCCAACACACATTCCTTCTCCTATTTCCCCCACAACCACTACCCTGTACATTGGATTGGGGAGAGAGAGGGGGGGAGGGAGAGAGAAGGAGAGAGAGGGAGGGAGGGAGGGAGAGAGAGAGGGAGAGAGGAGAGAGAGATTCAAATGAATCCTGTTTAAAAGGTTATCTTGCCCATTAGAATAGAATAGAATAGAATACAATACAATACAATACAATACAATAGCTTAACAGAGTTGGAAGGGACCTTGGAGGTCTTCTAGTCCAACCCCCTGCGTAGGCAGGAAACCCTACACCACTTCAAATGATATGTTTTTAAAAATTTCCAGTGTTGGAGTATCCACAACTTCTGTTACACTGATTAATTGTTCTCACTGTCAGGAAATTTATCCTCAGTTCTAAGTCTCCTTGATTAGTTTCCACCCATTGCTTCTTGTTCTACCCTGAGGTGCCTTGGAGAATAGTTTGACTCCCTCTTCTTTGTGGCAACTCCTGAGATATTGGAACACTGCTATCATGTCTCCCCTAGTCCTTCTTTTCATTAAACTACACATAACCAGTTCCTGCAACCGTTCTTGATATGTTTTAGCCTCCAGTCTTCTAATCATCTTTGTTGCTCTTCTCTGAACTCTTTCTAGAGTCTTTTCTACATCATGGCGACCAAAGCTGAATGCAGTATTAATGCAGACATTAAAATGCTGCCTTTGTAATTTCCCCAAATCTAAGACTTTTTAGAAATAAGTGCTACTCAGTGATAATCAGAGGGAGCAATGATAAAATATAGTAAAGTAAGACTAAATTTGGAGAATTGGTATTCACTCAATCTGAGTCAGAAAAACAACTGCTATATATTGATTTCTATAGCAGACTGCTACAAATTCTAAAGTGTTAATAAACTTCCCTGCTATGAAGATCTATTTTCAAGACTTACTGAAAACAATAGCCCAAACACAGATGTGATCCAGAGCTAATGAGGTTTTAAAGCAAGTCATGTTAAGATCCTTCATTCCAAAATGATTCGTACGCGTTAAAAATAAAATATTGAATTACTTCATGTAACCGCCCTTATCATTTTAAGGTGGGCCATTACGATGTGCCAGATTGTTCAACTTGTGTTTTGTCCTCTTAATTCTCAACACTTTCTGCATTTTGCATCAGTCCATCTTTGGCAAATAAATTGGGGAAAAAAGTCAAATAAATTAATTCTGTTTCTGACCTGTGATGATGTTTTTGAGGAATTAGGAGTCGTCTTCTGCTAGGAACCTTTTCTTATCACCATCTTCCAATTTGGAAAAGTGAAAATTAATGATCAGTTTACCCTCCTGTTTGTTTTCCAGGGAGCCCCCAAATTTTCAAGGCTTCCTATTTAGATCCTATTAGCTTGTAATATTATGGAGAGGTGCATTCGGTGAGACAGTTGCCACTTAATCAAGCACAAAGAAGCAGCTGTGGTGTGTCCTTTGTCAAATCAAATGATAATTACAGTTATTTCAGCATAGCAACTGGAAACCTGTGCTGTTTCCCAGCAAAGTAATTAGATGTTTATGTTAAAGAAAAGTACCAGGAGTGCACAAATACTGACGTGGATTTCTGCTCATGTAAGATAGGTCTTTACAAAACAAAAAATTCTTCTTAGCATTATCCCACTAGCACAGAGTTAGATGTTTTGGGTTGTAGGAAGTTATCACCCAGCCCTCTCCCAGAAAAATGAAATATCCCTAGGAAATATTGAAAAGGCAGAATATTTCTCTGGATGTGAAAAGAAAGAAACATGTTTTAAAAGACAGAATAGCTGCCTGTAGCTTCCTGCCCATCCCCACTTTGTCAATGGGCCATTAAGAAGGCCAAGCTAGTCCACTTTACATAATAAAGGCTTCTCCACTTCAGCTCCAGGGGGATGGGATTAAAAGCATGATAATATTGGCCCTTTACTCAACTGACCACATGGCATCTGAGAACTCAACCAAACCTGGATTCAGCCCAGAGAGTTGCCCCTGCATGGCCCTATGGGAGTCTGACAACCAATCAGAATGCATTTCGTACACAGGAACAGGAAACAGAGAGGTGGGATTAAATAGGTTATAAAAAGCCTAGCAAGCCCCTCCCTCAGCCCTTCTCTTCTTCTCCACCAACATTGAAGCATGTGATCACCTTTTCTATTCAGGGCTCAAGCCATGTGGTCCTGTCCACCATTAAACCATCTTTCCAAGCAGCCTCCATGTCTCCAGTGTCTTTTTCCCCACTTGGAGCCAAACCCAGAAGGACATTTCTTTAATCAGATTTTTTTTTTTGTCAGATCAACCCAAGTGTTGATCCATTGATTGTGACATTAATTGACTGACCCGCTTGTCACCCGAGTTTGAGATTATGCGATGGGAGAGAGTGCCTGGCCAAAAGCCACCCAGCTGGATTTCATGTCTAAGGTGGAACTAGAATTCATTGTCTCCTGGTCATTGGCTGGGTCTAGGACTTAGGACAACTTGCCAAGGCCAACTCCCTGAGGCCAACTCATTGCAGAACAAGAGTTACACTAATATCGAAGAAACGGTGGAACAGAATCATTAAGGAAGGATGCCAAAGGACAGATAAAACAAAATGTGAAGGACAAACATTAAAATATTTTTAAAAATATTTTATATTTTAAAATAGGAGCCGAGGTGGCACAGTGGTTAGGGTGCAGTACTGCAGGCCACTTCAGCTGACTGTTATCTGCAGTTCAGCGGTTCTAATCTCACCGGTTCAAGGTTGACTCAGCCTTCCATCCTTCGAGGTGGGTAAAATGAGGACCCGGATTGTTGTGGGCAATATGCTGACTCTGTAAACCGCTTAGAGAGGGCTGAAAGCCCTATGAAGCGGTATATAAGTCTAACTGCTATTGCTATTGCTAAAGTATTTTTAAATACTCAAATTGAATTGTTGAATTGTCCTGCAGCAAGTTATCCTGGGGTTCCATTAGTCATGGAACGTTGTCCTGCGGTGAGTTGACTGTAGTGAGTTGGCCATGGAAAGTTGGCCACAGTAAGTTGGCCACAGTAAGTTGGCCAGAGTGAGTTGGCCGCACCAAGTTGTCCCATACCTGATTGGCCCAGTCACCCAGCCAGCTTTCATGCCTAAAGTAGGATTAGAACTCCCAGTCTCCTGGTTTTTCGCTGGGTGCCTTAACCACTAGACAAAACTGGATCTCGAAGACAGCTCTTAAACGTGAATATATAATGTAGGACAAGTGGAAATTTGCCTAATTTGTATTAATAATAGTGACTTTTCTAAGCTCTGAATTAGAGCCGAGTTGGCGCAGTGGTTAAATGCAGCACTGCAGGCTACTTCAGCTGACTGCAGTTCTGCAGTTCGGCTGTTCAAATCTCACCGGCTCAGGGTTGACTCAGCCTTCCATCCTTCCGAGGTGGGTAAAATGAGGACCCAGATTGTTGTTGGGGGCAATATGCCGACTCTGTAAACCGCTTAGAGAGGGCTGAAAGCCCTATGAAGCGGTATATAAGTCTAACTGCTATTGCTATTGCTATTGCTATTGCTATTGCTAACTTCGGCTAGATTAGCCATGCATTTGCTTCCAAGAAGTAGCATTTTTGGTCAGCAAGAACCAGAGTGGATGGCCACAAACACTTTATAGGCTGGCCACAAATGCAGTTGAACCCATTACTGGAATTAAGGAAGAAGATGTGATATTTATCTTAAGCAGTGATTAGAGGCGGACGGAGAAGGATGTGAGCAAAGTTTATTATGAGCATAGTAAAAAAAAACCACCACTAAGAGATAGTCAATTTACCGTATATGATAAGGAAATAGGAGTAAGATATTATGGGATAGCTTTCTGAGAATGGGTGTCTGTCATGTAACTTTGTAATCAATCAGCAATTCTCTTATTTTTGTCTCCTGCGGTAAATTGTATACAAATAGACTTCCAGCAGATATGAAACCCGCCTCCTCTTCTGCTTCTGTACAAAAATATATTTTAAAAGTTTTGCCTTTCTTTGATCGTGTGTGGAAATTGGCTTCTTCCCACCAGATTTCTGTACTTTCTGGCCTACAAAAAGGTGTATTATTCCAATGCCAAATCTTAGGGAGGTGGAATCACAGATTATTTCTTTCCTGCCCTGCACTTTGGGAGGAAGTATTGAAATCTTTCCAGATTTTCTAAAGCTGGTGAACGGCCTAATTTAATATTCAGAGCATGAAGCAAGATAGCATTGTTTTCCACATGCAGCCAATATGGGTCCTTAATAGAGCATCTGTGTCAGCTGTAGGAAGTTAAAACCCACCCATCATCCAGTGGTGGGATTCAGCCAGTTCGCACCTATTCGGGAGAATCGGTTGGTAACTTTCTAAGCAGTTCAGAGAACCGATTGTTGGAAGAAATCTCCTTTTGTTTTTTTCCACTTTACAGGGCTAATCCTGTAAGGAAGGAAGGAAGGAAACATTCTGGTGTTGTTTCTAGCCTAATCTTTATTGCCCTGTTTACAGGAACTGCCTCTCCGGTTAACCCTTATTACCATTGTAACAACTAAGGCAAAGTGCCCACCAACCTGAGTGACATTGACTTGGCCACGCCCACATGATCACATGACCACCGAGCCCCGCCTACCCAGCTGGTTATTAGGGCAGAGAACTGGCTGGTAAATTATTTGAATCCCACCACTGCCACCACCCTAGAAAATGAAAATTTTAAGGAAATATTAAAGGGCAGAATATTTCCTCCAAAAGGCAGAAATTTAGCTCCCACCCCTCACCTTTCTCAATGGGCCATTAAGGCCTGAGCCAGTCTGTTCTACCTAACAAAGATCTACCCACTTCTTCTAGCAAACAGAAACTCACCACAAGGCACCTGGGAAAATTCCATCAGTCAGCAAGTCTTGGGTCAAGCTTGAGTCTTAGGACAGCCTGCAAAGTTAGCTAAGACCCCCAACCCCACCCGCTGGGAGTGTGACAACCAATCAGAATGCATTTCTTGCACAGGAACGGAAGGTGGGTCCCAGAGAGGACATAAAAACCCAGCGACTCTCAGGTTCCCCCGCCCCCTTTTTTTCTGTTCAGGAGCTCAAGCCATGTGATCCTGTTCATCATTAAACCATCTTTCCAAGCAGCCTCCGTATTTCCAGTGTCGTTTTCCCTACTTGGAGCTGAACTCAGAAGGACATTTCTTCCTTGCGGGGTAGTCCAGACAAGAATCAAACGGAGGAGTACCAAATCTCTCTTTATTGTAAAGTTACATTATTTACAGCATCTTCCCAGTCTGCAAGTACATCTTTTTCCCCTGACCACCTTTAGAGTCCAAGGGAAAAAAAAAACTAAAGAAGGGAGAGTCCCTTCTAAGATGTTTGCCATGCCCCATTTTGTCTGTGGGCTCAGCTGCCTCTTATCTGACTTTTGCCTAGTCTTCCTCCTGTTTCTCAAGGTCATTCGATAATTGGATTGATATTTGCAAGATGCTTTTCTTGTTTACACACTACCAAGTGCCTTTGTTTCTCCTCTCCTCTCCTCTCCTTTTTTCTTTTCATTTCATCTGTGGTGATTCTCAGTCATCCAGGTCATGGTTGTCTTAAAGGTGCTTTTTCAAAAGGCAACTGGTTTTTTTAAAATTTTCCTTGAAACCTTTTTTTTAATTTTTCCTTTCCTTTCCTTTCTCCTTTCCTTTTTTTTGTTCTTTTCTTGTTGCCCAATGACACAATTTCCCCCTTGTTTATTTACTCAGATCACCGGTTCCACCACAAAACCGCGGTAGACTAAAGCGCGCTCGACGAAAGCGCGTACGTGACGTCATCACAGCGCAACGAAAACAGCAAGCTGTGAGAGGTAAAGTTAAAATTAATGCGTAAATCTAAACCTAACCCCCCCAAACCTAACCCTAAACCTAACCTTAAACCTAACCCTTAACCTAACCCTAAACCTAACCCTAAACCTAACCCTTAACCTAACGCTAACCCTTAACCTTACCCTAAACCTAACCCTAACGCTTAACGTAACCCTAACCCTAACCCTTACCTTTACTTGAATCGGCTTGCTTTAAAAGCGCTTTTTAAAGCGCCCTTTTTTCTCCACGGTCGTATTTGTTGCGCTGCTGATGACGTCAGGTTTAATCGGGCGCGCTTTAGTGGACCGCGGTTTTGTCGTGCCACGCAGATCACCATATCCTTTTTAGTTTGAACCACCCTAAATAGTTTGGTATCACCAGTTGGCTCGACTAACTTGCTAAGTGCTAGGAGATTTCCTTTCAGAACACATTTTTTTGGATACCCTGAGACTCCAACCCTGCTAACTTTGCTTTGGAGTCTTGATTTTAAGCTTTATTGAAAACCTTTTGAAAAATCTTAAAATGCTATATCTGAATGCAGCCATCTGACAGCATCCTGAAAAAAAGGTGAAACACATTAGGGAGCTGGAAATTCTTTTCTTCATAAACTAAAGGGTTCTTCTTCTGGAGTAATTGTCCTGAAGGTGTTCTTTCCTGCACTTTCTTGGATTTTCTAAATCCCATTTTAAAACTGGCTTTCTCTTGAACATTTTCCAGCCACTGGGACTACACTGCCAGGCCTGCAGCCATCTTTTCTTTTGGATCTTTGGCCTGCTACACTTTCTATTATTCTACTATGCATTTTCTATTGTGGGAAAATGGGAGGCGGGGATTGTACGGAGTTAGATGCTATGTAGCCATAACAACATTCCTTGTAGAAAGCCAAGGTCATCCTTTGTCTCTGCACCTCTGTACCTGACCGGAACTGGATGGCTGGAACTGCCAGCATGGGATGGACTTGTGGGTGTGGGTGTGGGGGCACCTTGAACTTTCAACTAGGTGGGGAAAACCGGGAAGCTTTCAGCCCCGGCTTTTCCCAGATTTCCCGACATGGTTCTCTTAATAAATTGGAACTTTGAGCAATACTTTGCCTTGGACTCTGATTTAATTTTGGATGCTATTTGGAACCCTGTGTATAGCTTGATATGCAGCTAAATCTTTGTATACGTCAGTAAGCCAGACTATAAGCGTAGAACTTGATACTTTATTAAAGAACAGGATGAGGTGAAACAGCGATGCCATCAGTGGTGGGATTCAAATTTTCTTACTACTCGTTCTGTGGCAGTGGTGGGATTCAGCCGGCTCGCACCCATTTGGGAGAACCGGTTGTTAACTTTCTAAGCAGTTCAGAGAACCGGTTGTTGGAAGAAATCTCATTTTGTTTTTTTTCACATTACAGGGCTAATCCTGTAAGGAAGGCAGGAAGGAAACATTCTGGTGTTGTTTCTAGCCTAATCTTTATTGACCTGCTTACAGAAACTGCCTCTCCGGTTAACCCTTATTACATTGTCACAGCTAAGGTGAAGCGCCCATCGATGTGAGTGATGTTGAGTTGGCCACTACCCAGCTGGTCTTTAGGACAGAGAACCGGTTGTTAAATTATTTGAATCCCACCACTGTTCTGTGGGTATGGCTTGGTGGATGTGGCTTGGTGGGCATGGCTTAGCGGGCGTGGCAGGGGAAGGATACTGTAAAATCCCCATTTCCTCCCAATCAGCTGGGACTCAGGAGGCAGAGAATAGATGGGGGCGGGGCCTGTCAGAAATGGTATTTACCGGTTGTCCAAACTACTCAAAATTTCCGCTACCCGTTCTCCAGAACTGGTCAGAACCTGCTGAATACCACCTCTGGATACCATGTATGGGATATAGATTTTGTCCTCAGAAGAACGTGGGTCACGGACTAAGCTGGACTTTTCTAGATGTTTCTATTACCTCAGAATGCTACAACATGGAGTCTGGCATCTCAGGATGCAGCTTCTTTCCAGAATGATGGGAAGAATGGGTGCTCTAACACCACCAAAGCCAACTTTCCAAACAATGAAAAAATCGAGTTTGTCCACCAGATGGCGGTCAATACATTTTAAAGAACAACGGCAATAAAAATACACAAACTGTTTTGACGGGGCAAACATGATTGTCCCAAACATGACAATCCCTTTGTGGTTAATGAACCGTTCTCTTTATTAGGAACGCCAGCAGCTGCTCTCTCTCAAAGCAGGCTCCGAAGTCTCGAAGTCCTGTGCAAAGTGACGCTCACTCCCTCTCCTCCTGAACTGGCCCAACACACCAGGACTCGCGCTCTCTCTTCTCACACTTGCAAGGGAAGTCCTGAAGGCGCACTCACTTTCTTCCAGCAGCAGAGACACACACATACACACACGCTCCAATTCCAAGAAGAATTCTGATAATTTTCAATCAGAGTTCGGAAGCGCAGGCTGTCGGTGCGGGCCGGCAGAGAGATGAACAGTTGTCTCCCACACCTATTCATCTCCACCCCCTGCCTTTTATCCCCAAAGCTAGGGTGGGGTTTCTCTAGCAGCAGTGCCTCTTCTGTCCCAAGGACCGGCCCATGGATTTCCTCTGCTCTCCTCTCCTCTGGCTTCTGCATATCTGCATGTCAGGCACTGGACCCAGCTGTTCCTCCTCTTCCTCATCTCCCACCTCCAGACCTGGGGGCTGTTGACTCTCCATCTGAGGGCTGACGGATGGCCCAGGCTCTGCCACTGCCTTTATCTCTGACAGTTCCATTCCCTCTTCCTCCTCGGAGCTCTCAGATTGTCTTGATGCTGGTCCTGACTCCCACCCCTCCTCCTCCTCCTCCTGCTCCTCCTCCAATTCGGCTGCCGAAGGGGTTGGCGGCTGACAAACCACAATACAAACTCTATGCTGGATGCATGACAGGGACAGATAGTATATTGCAGATGCTATATATATATATATATATATATATATATATATATATATATGTGTGTGTGTGTGTGTGTGTGTGTGTGTGTGTGTGTGTGTGTGTGTGTGTGTGTGTGTGTGTGTGTGTGTGTGTGTATGTGTATGTGTACGTATGTATGTGTAATGGTGCCTGGTGCACCAATTGCGACCCTATCTGGACTGGAGGCCCTTTGGATGGTCACTCACACCCTCGTCACCTCAAGACTGGATTACTGTAACTCGCTCTACATGGGGCTGCCCCTGAAGAGCATTCGAAGACTTCAGTTGGTTCAGAATGCAGCCGCTCGAGCGATAGTGGGCGTACCTAGGTACACCCACGTTACACCTATCCTCCACGAGCTGCACTGGCTTCCCATTGGTCTCCGGACACGCTTCAAGGTGCTAGTCGTTACTTTTAAAGCCCTACATGGTATCGGACCTGGCTATCTGAGAGTCCGCCTCCTGCCATTTACCTCCCAGAGACCCGTAAGATCTCACAGACTAGGCCTCCTCCGGATTCCATCTGCCGGTCAATGTCGGCTGGCGACCCCCCGGGGGAGGGCCTTCTCTATAGCTGCTCCGGCCCTATGAAACGATCTCCCCGTGGAGATCCGGACCCTTACTACCCTTCCGGCCTTCCGCAAAGCAACCAAGACCTGGCTGTTCCAGCAGGCCTGGGGCTGTTGATTTATCCAGCCCCATCCTAAGCTATGAATGTTGTGGAATTTTAATGTTTTTTTTTTATTTTTTGTATGTTCCCCCTTCTTTTTTATCTGTAAGCCGCCCTGAGTCTCTCGAGAGTGGGCGGCATACAAACCCTATAGGTAGGTAGGTAGGTAGGTAGGTAGGTAGGTAGGTAGGTAGGTAGGTAGATAGATAGATAGATAGATAGATAGATAGATAGATAGATAGATAGATAGATAGATAGATATAAACAGAAAAACAGACAGACAGAGATAAACAGAAAGACAGACAGAAAGACACAGACAGACAGAGATAGAGATAGATAGACAGAGATAGATAGATAGATAGATGATAGATAGATAGATAGATAGATAGATGAGAGAGAGATAGAGAGAGATAGAGAGAGAGAGAGAGAGAGAGAGAAGATAAAAGTTTCAGATTTTTCTTATAAGAATTCGCAGGAGCTCATGAATTGTTTGCTTTCCATTTGTCCTCATTTTGAGATTTGTGTTCTTTTTTGTAATCCATTTTGTTCCTTTGGACCAGTGTTTTCAGTTTTGGAAGCATCTGTTATTAATATATTCATTATTGCTAGCTATGACGGCATCCTCCTTTA
Source organism: Thamnophis sirtalis (assembly GCF_051295495.1). Classification (NCBI taxonomy): domain Eukaryota; kingdom Metazoa; phylum Chordata; class Lepidosauria; order Squamata; family Natricidae; genus Thamnophis; species Thamnophis sirtalis. The sequence continues at coordinate 9,833,242 of NW_028261390.1, forward strand.
ATTGGGGGAACCTTTCTAGCTGTGGTATCTATGCCAGCAATGGTTATATTACATTTTGAGTAAGCCCCAACAATTCTTGAAATATTTATCTCTCTCAATTCCAAGAAATAGATTTATTGTGCAGTGGTTTCTCTTCTGAAATCCAGAGTAATTCAATACCCTTGTTCTGGGATCTTCCATATACACCTATTTTTCTTCCCAGTTGGTTGAATCATAACTTCATCTCAAAGGCTTCACCTCCAATCTTTCAAACCCATCCGCTCTAGAAGGTTAATACATAAGAGCAGTGGTTCTCAACCTGTGGGTCGGGACCCCCTTTGGGGGTCGAACAACCCTTTCACAGGGGTCGCCCTAAGACTATCGGAAAACACATATTTTCGATGGTCTTAGGAACCGAGACACCAATTTTATGGTTGGGGGTTCCACAACATGAGGAACTGTATTAAAGGGTCGCGGCATTGGGAAGGTTGGGAACCACTGCATAAGAGGATCCACTTAACCCATTTCCTGACCCCAAAGAAGACTATTAGTGCTTTCCTATTGCTAAATTGGAACTGAGTAGGACCATTGAGTAGGAACCGTTATCAGCAATAAGATCATCAGGAGAAAAAGAGAAGCTACATTGCTTCCTCTTTCTTCCAGGCAGATTATCGATGTACACGTAGAGGTGAAACTTTTGGTCTTTTTTTTTTACACGTATGGAAATTAGATTCTCTGTTTAATTCATGAAAAGGCAAGACAAGAAGCAATAGGTGGAAACTAATCAAGGAGAGAAGCAACCTTTATAAGAGCCGAGGTGGCGCAGTGGTTAGGGCGCAGTACTGCAGGCCACTTCAGCTGACTGTTATCTGCAGTTCAGCGGTTCAAATCTCACCGGCTCAAGGTTGACTCAGCCTTCCATCCTTCCGAGGTGGGTGAAATGAGGACCCAGACTGTGGGGGCAATTTGCTGACGCAATTTGCTAAAAATCTGTAAACCGCTTAGAGAGGGCTGAAAGCCCTATGAAGCGGTATATAAGTCTAATTAATAAATAATAAAATAAATAAATAAACCTACAACTCAGGAGAAATTTCCTAATGGTGAGAGCCATCAACCCATGCAACAGAAGTTGCCTTCAGACATTGTGGGTGCGCCTTCACTGGAGGCTTTCAAAAAGAGACAGGACCACCATTTGTCTGAAATGGTATTGGGTCTCCTGCTCGAGCAAGGGGTTGGATTAGAAGACATGCAAGCTCCCTTCCAAAACTATTACTCTATTTTCTATCCTTTGCACAACAAAGCAGACAAGATGATTAAACTAATAGGTTCACTGCAGGTATTTAGGAACCCATGCCTTTCATCAGGGGTGGGATTCTATCGGTTCGAGCGAACTGATTGTTAAACCGGTAGGATCCCACCCCTGCCTATTTGTACAAGACATCCGCCACCTAAATACATCTAAGGATCTTGGCCTTTGTATGTATTACGGTATTTTTCGGAGTATAAGACTCATCTGTTAAACGTGTGTGTGTGTTTGTGTGTGTATTCCAGCATAACTCTGGAACCCCTTGAGCAATTTCAATCAAACTTGATACACAGATGACTTACCCTCTGGAGAAAAATATTGTGGGGAGTAAGACACCCCTAAAACCCTTCTGGGAGTGTGTTCTGTTAAGATACAGCCTGTTGTGCCTTAAAATGGCTTCTACTGGGCAGTGCAGTGGAGTTGCCACGGTAACGGCTTCACAGTATTCCACAAAGGTGCTCCCTTTGGTAAGGGGGAAAATCCAACATTAGAAATTACATTTGGTCTGGACATTTTCCCCTTATAAATAAATCCCTGCGCAACGTCGGCTAGTTTCCAATAAGAAAACTACACACATTTCAAAATGCTGTATTATTTTGTATCTGGTGTATTATCTTGCACAGAACGAATTTACTGGGAATCATTTCAAGGAACGATTTGGTTTGATTACGAAAGATAATTTGGGAAGCATAAAATTGATTTGAGATGGTAGGACACGCACTGCTGAATACAGCCAAACCTGAAACAGAAAAGAGAAAATTCAGAGGATGTCAAAAACATTTCTAATTCTTTTAGTTGGGGGGTGGGGGGTGCAGGGGGGTATTTTACTACTTTTAAAACATTTTTTACTCTTTCGTTGAAAATATTGTCCAAATATTAGCATACTTAACTAATCCTATGAATTTGTGATTCCATTAGAGCACTTTTCTATCCTATTGCAATTCTTCCCTAGCTTCTCTGATTGCACGCCTGAGGCTTAGCATGTTATGCCCAGTGATTTAAAACCAACCTTCTTAGAAGATTCCCCTGTCTTTTCGTTGGTTGATGTCTCTCTTGAGCTGGCAAAGACTACAGAGAGTGCAAAATGTTGTTGCACAAAAGTCAGACACGAGGGATCCCTGTTTAAGCAGAAAGATGGGTTAAGAACAGAATGATTCTTTCAAGTAGATGAGACAGTCACATGATAAACCAATGAAATGCTCAAGGGCTGTTCATATGTCGGACATGGCATGCATGAACATTTCAGAATGTAGAACACCCTTCTCCAACTGCTCGTCATTTAGATGTATGGATTTGAAATTTCAGAAGTCCCCAGCCAAGATAGTCACTGCTGAGAATTCTTGAATTTCACAATTCTGGAAAGAGTCCTCCAGTTTCTTAATAAATCAATACACCAATACACCAATAAACCAATAAACCAATAAACCAATAAACCAATAAACCAATAAACCAATAAACCAATAAACCAATAAACCAATAAACCAATAAACCAATAAACCAATACATTAATACATTAATACATTAATACATTAATACATTCAAGCCCCAAAATTAATTAATTAATTAATTAATTGGCTTTTGGGGGCTACATGCACTACTTAATTAATTAATTAATTAATTAATATAGATAATCCCCCCAAAAGCAACTGATTATATTTAGAGATATTTAATCTTTAGAGATATTTCATCTTTCGGTTTTTGTTCGGTATGTGTATGCCAAGTGGCTGATTTCTGAACTACACACAACAGAGGTGGTATTCAGCAGGTTCTGACCAGTTCTGGAGAACCGGTAGCGGAAATTTTGAGTAGTTCAGAGAACCGGTAAATACCACCTCTGACTGGCCACGCCCCATTCTATTGTCTGTCTCCCGAGTCCTAGCTGAGGACTAGGGAATGAAGATTTTACAGTATCCTTCCCCTGGAGTGGGGAGGGAATAGGGATCTTGCAGTATCCTTCCCTTGCCAGGCCCACCAAGCCACGCCCACCAAGCCACACCCACAGAGCCGGTATTAAAAAAAATTGAATCCCACCACTGTTACACACAGATCCAAAGTTACTATTATGAAATTCACCCTTTCCCCTAATTTAGCAATATAGTTCACCGATGAAAAAAGAGGTAAACTTAGAGGAATGTCGAATATAAAACATCCCGTTAGGAAAATTCTGTACACAAACTGGGTTGGTATAAGTTTATAGAAATATCAATGAAATATCAACATGTCATTTTGGTAAAAAACAACAACAACCTTTTGTTAAAAAATTCAAATCCAGCCAATCAGATCTGAGTCAGGGAAAAAAAAAACTTACAAAATTCAAATTGAATAGAATCTCAACAACGAAAAACTGAAATGGTCAGAATCATATATCCTGCATTTCTTTGCTGTTTGTGGCTTCTCTCCACAAAGTGTTGTGAAAATCCACACTCTGCTTCCTTTGCTATTTAAAATGGGGTGGGCTGCTTAGGGTTCGCACGGGTTCGGGCGATCCTCTAGCCAAGGATGTCCGGAGTTCGCAGAACCCGCAAATCGAACCCCTGGCTGGCCCTGCCCACTTTCCCTCTCAGGAGTCTCTACGCGGCCCGTTTTGGATGCCAGGTAAGTACAAGGCCCATGCGGAGGCTCGGGGAGGACAAAAAAATGGGCCTCTGGAAATTCCAGAAGACCAAAAATGGGCCTCCAGAGCCCAGGGGAAGCCGTTTTCACCCTCCCGGAGGCTCAAGAAAAGCCCTGCTGTGGTGCAGGAGGCTTACTTGGCCACGCCCACCATGGCCACGCCCACCCAGCAACCGGGCAGAGAACCCATCGCTGAAGAATTTGTACAATGCATTTAACACATTGTACAAATTCAGAAAAGGGTTAATTCAAGAATCAGGTTAACATCTCAAAGATGCTTTTTCAAAAGGAAACTTAGACTTTCTTGGGTTTTTATTCATTTATTTTTTAAATATTTTTTTCCTTTAAAAAAAAAATCTTTAAAAAGGTTTCACTTCTCATCCAACAAGCTTCAGTTCTTCAAAACTGAAGAAGCTTTTTGGTTGGTTTGGTTTGGTTTATTAGATTTGTATGCTGTCCTTCTCCTAAGGACTCAGGGCGGCGTACAACATTAAAAGAAACACACAATACAAAAGTTTAAAAAAAATTAAATAGAATATCCCAACAAACCCAATTAGAATTGACAATAACATTTTTTGAAAAAAAATTCGAATTAAAATTAACAATGATCAATAATTTTGTTTTGTTTTGTTGAGGCCAGGCTGGCTTGCTGGAAAAGCCAACTTTTTAGGGCGCGTCGGAAGGACCAGAGGTCGGGGATTATACGAAGTTCCGGGGGCAGCTCATTCCGTCCAGTGCGCTCCCACAGAGAAGGCTCTCCCCCTGGGGGTCGCTAGCCGACACTGTCTGGCCGACGGCACCCTGAGGAGGCCAACTCTGTGGGATCGCACTGGACGGTGGGAGGCTACCGGTGGCAGTAGGTGGTCTCGCAGGTATCCTGGGCCTAAGCCATGGAGCGCTTTAAAGGTCATAATTAGTACCTTGAATCGCACCCAGAAGACAACCGGCAACCAGTGCAGGCCGCCTAAAAGGGGTGTAACATGGGAGCACCTAGGTGCCCCCATGACAACCCGCGCAGCCGCATTCTGGACCAGTTGAAGCCTCCGGGTGCTCTTCAAGGGCAGCCCCATGTAGAGTGTTACAGTAGTCCAGGCGAGAAAGGACGAGGGCATGAGTGACTGTGCACAGAGCATCCCGATCCAGGCTTAGGAAGGGGTGCAACTGATGTACCAGGCGAACCTGGTAAAAGGCTCCCCTGGTCATGGCTGTCAGGTGTTCTTCTAAACTAAGCCGCGTATCCAGGAGGACGCCCAGATTGCGGGCCCTCTCTGAGTGGGCTAAAATTTCTCCCCCTATCATCAAAGATGGAACAAGATGCACAAATCAGGATGACGGAAACCACAGCCACTCCGTCTTGGAGGGATTGAGCTTGAGCCTTTTTGGATGAGAAACGGAATGTTTTCAAAGAAAAAAAACCAAGAAAATCCAATTATCTCTTGGGAAAGCACCTTTGGGACAACCGTGACTTGGATGATTGACAATCTCCATAGCCAACCAGGTTAAAGCAGAGATTTGCAAGATCCAAATGAAAACAGGAAGGAAGTACTTTAGAGATCCTCTACTCACCGGAATGCCGTATTTTGTCCGATAGACAGATCTAAGGGCCATGCTTGGGCCACAGAGACAGCATTCATCCATATCTGCGGCAACTTGGCATCCCAAACAGAGTGTACAAAACAATCCACAGACACCTAGGAAAAAGGAGGAGAAACCTTTGGAAATATCATCTGGGTAAAGTTTAGAGTTGATATATAGTAAGGTCAGCCCATAGAGAGATTTCCCTCCCAGAGAGTACCACATGCTCTTTATGAAACAAGTTGCCAACGTCTACAGACACCTCACATTTTGGACATAAATTGTTTCAACTTCTACCCTCAAAACTACGCTGTAGAGCATTGAACACCAGAACAACTAGACACAAGGACAGTTCCCCCCCCCCCGCATGCCATTACTCTGCTAAGCAACGAATTCCCACAACACTGTGAAACTATTCACTAAGATTGCATTGCTATTCTTCTTCTTATCCTTCCTATTACCAATCTCCTCCCATTTAGGATTATAACCTTGTTGATTGTATCTTTACAATTAAAATTGCTTTGTTTAGTTCCCCAGTATGATTTTGATTGCTTATTTATTATCCTATGACTATCACTAAGTGTTGAATCTTATGATTCTTGGTGAATGTATTTTTTTATGTACACTGAGAGCTTATGCACCGAAGACAAATTCCTTGTGTGTCCAATCGCGCTTGGCCAATAAAGAATTCTTTTTCTTTTCTATTCTATTCTATTCTATTCTATTTTATTCTATTCCATTCATATTCCATTCCATCTATTCTATTCTATTCTATTCTATTCCATTCATATCCTATCCTATCCTATCCTATCCTATTCTATTCTATTCTATTCTATTCCACTCCATTCCATTCATATTCCATTCCATCTATTCTATTCTATTCTATTCTATTCTATTCTATTCTATTCTATTCTATTCTATTCTATTCTATTCCACTCATATCCCATTCTATTCTATTCCATTCATATCCCATTCTATTCTATTCTATTCTATTCTATTCTATTCCATTCCATTCCATTCATATTATATTCCATTCATATCCCATTCCATCTGCTCTATTCCATTCCATTCATATCCTATTCCATTCATATCCCATTCCATCTGTTCTGTTCTGTTCTGTTCTGTTCTGTTCTGTTCTACTCTACTCTACTCTACTCTACTCTACTCTACTCTACTCTACTCTACTCTACTCTACTCTACTCTACTCTACTCTACTCTACTCTACTCTACTCAGGATGAGGTTATCTGAAGGACCATCTAGTTGCATCCACCGGACCCACTAGAATGGGGAGGTAGGGAATGTTATGGGTCCTCTCTTCTAAGAAGTTACGTCTAGTGGGACCCATAAAAAGGGCCTTCTCCGTGGTGGCTCCCTCTCTATGGAACACCATCCCTGCAGATTAGACTGGCACTCATTTTAAAACTCTTTCACCATGAAGATCTGGTTTTGCCAATGAGCCTGGGGATGGAGTGAGATGGAGCCCATCAAATGGGTTCTTTCATTCCTTGTTATCACCATGGGGATGGGGGATTTATTTTTATTGTTTTCCTATTGGGTTTTTATTACCACCCAGAGTCACTGAGAGTGAGCAGACGGCTATATCTAGTATCTTATAAATAAGAAGGGATTAGATCAGTGGTGAAATTTAAAATTTAAAACTACCAGTTCCGTGAGCGTGGCTTGGTGGGTGTGGCAGGGTAAAGGATATTGCAAAATCTCCATTCCCACCACATTCTGACGCCAGCCAGAGGTGGTATTTGCCAATTCTCTCAACTACTCAAAATTTCTGCTAAGATTCACATATGGTGCCTGGAGAATTCTGAGAATTGTAGTCCACACCTCTTAATGTTATCAAGTTTGATAACAAGATTGAGAAACATGGCTCTAGAGCAGACGTGGGGAACTATGGCCCTTTTATGACTTGCGGATTTCAACATTGCTGACTCAGGACCTCTGGGAGTTGAAGTCCACAAGTCATAAAAGGGCCACCGTTCTCCACCTCTGCTCTAGAGCAGGAGTGTCAAACTTGATTTCATTGAGGGCCGCATCAGGGTTGTGTTTGACCTCAGGGTACCGGTGTGGGTGAAGCTGGAACTGGGTGTGGCCAGCTTGACATCATTGGTGTTGGGGGTGCCTGTGGTGGCCCGACTGCTCTGCCAGAGAAAACGGGCTCCCGAGCTCCGTTTTCGGCTGTGACAGCCTCCTGCAGGCTAAATCTTCACTGATTCCAGGGTGGCCCCGCAGGCCAGATCCAGCCCCCAGGCCTTAAGTTTGATGCCCTTGCTCTAGAACAGTGATGTCAAAAGCACACATGCTCATGCTATCGTTGCCTGCCCCCATAATTTAATGCCTCCCATGCCGTGCCTCCTGAGCATGCATGCGTGCCACCCCCTGCTACCCCACGCATGTGCGCACGGCCTTTTTGGAGCCTGGGGAGGGCAAAAATGACCTCCCCCACACCTCCAGGGGCCAGAAATGGCCCTTTTTCTGACTTCCGGTGGGCCCGATACAGTGGTGGAATTCAGCCAGTTTGCACCTATCTGGGAGAACTGGTTGGTAACTTTCTAAGTAGTTCAGAGAACTGATTGTTGGAAGAAATCTCCTTTTGTTTTTTTCCACTTTACAGGGCTCATCCTGTAAGGAAGGTAGGAAGGAAACATTCTGGTGTTGTTTCTAGCCTAATCTTTATTGCCCTGCTTACAGAAACTGCCTCTCCGGTTAACCCTTATTACATTGTAACCGCTAAGGCGAAGCGCCCATTGACCTGAGTGACCTTGAGTTGGCCACGCCCATCTAGTCACATGACCACCAGGCCCACCTACCTTTCTAGGCTTTCTAGGCCCAACACACAAACCGGAAGTTCAGGAATGGACTTCCAGGTTGCCCATTGGGCCATTTTTCTCCCTCCAGAGGCTTCAGGAGGTTTTCCTGAAGCCTCTGGAGGGCAAAAAATGGCCGAAAATCAGCTGGCCAGCATGCTCATATGTGCTGGAACTGACACCTCAGAAATGGCCCCCATGCCACCCGTGGCATGCGTGCCATAGGTTTGCCATCGCGGCTCTAGAGGCTACTAGGTTGAGAAAAGTTGCATAAGGCAGTTGTAAATGGGTCTATCTTTCCTTGCTTTCAGTTTTTAGTTCCCATCATTGCTATAAAATTCCTGTAGTTTTCTTGGAGGCACAACAGTAAAAAAACGCATAAGTTATAGCATCTTTTAAGTAAAAGTCAATTTTAAAAAAACAACCATAAGTCAGTGGTTCCCAAACTTGGCAACTTTAAGACTTGTGGACTTCAACTCCCAGAATTCTCCAGCCAGCTGGCTGGAGAATTCTGGGAGTTGAAGTCCACAAGTCTTAAAGTTGCCAAGTTTGGGAACCACTGCTAAGTGGAAGCAAAAGGCCATGCATACTTCACATCTACTGTTTTATTTATTTATCCTTTGTCCACAAGAGCCAAATCAACATTAAATTGGTGAATGAGATGGATTTCCCCTTGTTATTCCAAAATTGCTTAAAAGGGGAACTCATCTTCACACTAACGGAAATCTATTGAGAAACACATTCATGTAATAAATAAAATTTGAAGAGTATTTTTTTTTTCTGGAAGGAGCCTCTGTTCACACTTCTATCGCGCCCTCGTGACCTCTAGGCTGGAATACTGCAACGTGCTCTACATAGGGCTGCCCTTGAAGAGCATCCGGCGGCTTCAGCTAGTCCAGAATGCGGCCGCGCGAGTGATTGTGGGTGCACCTCGGTTCGTCCACATAACACCTATCCTCCGCGAGCTGCGCTGGCTACCTGTTGATCTCCGTGTGCGCTTCAAGGTGCTTCTTACCACCCACAAAGCCCTTCATGGTAGTGGATCTGGGTACTTGAGAGACCGCCTCCTGCCAATTACCTCCTTGAGACCTATAAGATCTCACAGATTAGGCCTCCTCCGAGTGCCATCTGCCAGCCAGTGCCGACTGGTGACTACGCGGAGGAGAGCCTTTTCAGTAGCAGCTCCGACCCTTTGGAACGATCTCCCCGTGGAGATTCGTACCCTCACCACCCTTCAGACCTTCCGCGCAGCCCTCAAGACCTGGCTATCCCGTCAGGCCTGGGGGTAAAGATTATAATTCGCCCCCACCCGAATGCTGAATGAATGTTGTTTATTCTTTTAATTACGTGTTATGTTATATGTTATTGTATGTATCCCCTCCCATATAAGTTGTTAGCCGCCCTGAGTCCCCTCAGGGAAAAGGGCGGCCTATAAATAAACTTATTCTAATTCTAATTCTAATTCTATCTGTGGTGCCTGGCGCTGTAAGTTGTTATCATTTGCAAACCTGATACAAGGGCCATTTTATCTAACTGAAAGCATGCCTGTAGGACAGAGGTAGTATTCAGCCAGTTCTGACAGGTTCTGGAGAACTGGTAGTGGGCATTTTGAGTAGTTCGGAGAACCGGCAAATCGCCCGCTGCCTCCCAGCCAATCTTCTTTTGTTGCCCTGAACAGGAGAATAGAGCTGGAAAATAGGTTAGTGGGGTCGGGAGGGAATGAGGATTTTGCAGTAACCTTTCCCCCCAGGAGTGGGGAGGGAATGGGGATTTTGGAGTATCCTTCTGCAAGGATTCTGCAAAAGGAGACACGATAGCAGTCTTCCAATATCTCAGGGATTGCCACAAAGAAGAGGGAGTCAAACTATTCTCCAAAGCACCTGAGGGCAGAACAAGAAGCAATGGGTGGAAACCAGTGGTGGGATTCAGCCAGTTTGCACCCATTCGGGAGAACCGGTTGGTAACTTTCTAAGCAGTTCGGAGAACCGGTTGTTGGAAGAAATCTCCTTTTGTGTTTTTCCACTTTACAGGGCTAATCCTGTAAGGAAGGCAGGAAGGGAACATTCTGGTGTTGTTTCTAGCCTAATCTTTATTGCCCTGCTTACAGAAACTGCCTCTCCGGTTAACCCTTATTACCATTGTAACAGCTAACGTGAAGCGCCCATCGACCTGAGTGACATTGAATTGGCCATACCCACACAGTCACATGACCACTGAGCCCTGCCTACTCAGCTGGTCATTAGGGCAGAGAACCGGTTATTAAAATATTTGAATCCCACCAGTGGTGGAAACTAATCAAGGAGAGAAGCAACTTGGAATTGAGGAGAAATTTCCTGACAGTTAAAACAATTGATCAGTGGAACAACTTGCCTCCAGAAGTTGTGAATGCTCCAAGACTGGGAAGTTTTTAAGAAGATGTTGGATAATCATTTGTCTGAAGTGGTGTAGGGTTTGCTGCCTAAGCAGGGGGTTGGACTAGAAGACCTCCAAGGTCCCTTCCAACTCTGTAATTCTATTCTATTCCCCTGGAGTGGGAGGGAATGGAGATTTTGCAATATCCTTCCCCTGCCATGCCCACAAAACCATGCCCATGGGAACGGTAGTAAAACATTCCTGCTGTAGGAACAAATATGGTTAAAACAGAAGTTGCCTTTTGTAGCATGGTAGCGATTCATCTAATGATATTTTTTAAATGGTGTTTATTTCCAGATAACACACTGACCTTGTACAATAGCCCTACCTTTAGTAAACATGATCACAATGACAAGGAAAATGTCATGTTTGAGGACGTATTTGGTCCAAGATTTACTCAAGCATTCCAACAAGTCTACAACTATCTCCACCCTGAGATATGTATACATAGTTACTCACACACTCCACAGTCATTGAAACAATCGAATAAGCCGGTTTGCCATTCGGGGCTTTGATGTTGAGTTACTACCATCTGTGGCTGGCTCATAACCACGTGAGGATTCATCTTGAGGTCTCCTAATTCAGAAGAAGAGAAAACAAATGACATTTTAAAGTTAAATAAATAATTCTAACCAATACCCTAATGTGCTAGCTAGCTCAGGGGTCTCCAACTCTTGGCAACTTTAACACTTGTGGACTTCAACTCCCAGAATTCCCCAGCCAGGTTGAGGAATTCTGAGAATTGAAGCCCACAAGTCTTAAAGTGGCCAAGAGTTAGAGACTCTTGAGCTAGCTCAATTCAAGGAATTCACTTCATATCCATATAGATCCTTTTGAGAAGATCTAAAGACCGTTTAAGGGATGCAGTGGCTCAGCAGCTAAGATACTGAGCTTGTCAATCAGAATGGTCGGCAGTTCGACGGTTTGAATCCCTAGTGCCGCATAACGGAGCGAGCTCCCGTTACTTGTCCCAGCTGCTGCCAACCTAGCAGTTCGAAAGCATGTAAAAATGCAAGTAGAAAAGTAGGGTCCATCTTTGGTGGGAAGGTAACAGCGTTCCGTGCGCCTTCGGCGTTGAGTCATGCTGGCCACATGACGATGGAGATGTCTTCGGACAGTGTTGGCTCTTCGGCTTTGAAACTGAGATGAGCAACGCCCTCTAGAGTCAGGAATGACTAGCACATATGTGCAAGGGGAACATTTACCTTTACCTTTAAAGACGGTTTGTTACTAGAAGTGTTGGCTATACCTGTTTGAGGAATGTGTTGGGTTTAAACCATATTAGGATTATATTAATCTATCCCTGTGTTTCTCAACTTTGATCTGAGTGAACATCAGCTCTCAGAGTTATCTAGGCAAGATGCTGACCAAAGGATTCTGGGAGTTGGAGTCAGAACAGCTTAAAGGTCAAGAATCCCAGCTATATCTCAAGAATATCTCCAGCGTGGCATTCCTTGTGGGCATGAGGCTGATGAGGCTGCTTTATGTTGTGGGTGGCCCATGTGATAGAGAGAAGACTATGGTGTCAGCCATCCTCATGGTTTTCAGTCTCTATGTAATCTTTTTTTTATTTCAAAGGCCTTATCTTATCTTTTTATCATTTTGTAAATGGCCCAGGATCACGTCAACAGCGGGAAGCTCAGCCAGTGTGGAAAAGTTAGTGGCTTTGTAATGAAGCCACTGCCAGAAAACTTGAAATAAATGCAAACAAGGGATAAACTAAGGTTTATTAAAGTAAAGGTAAAGGTTCCCCTCGCACATAAGTGCTAGTCGTTCCCGACTCTAGGGGGCAGTGCTCATCTCCGTTTCAAAACCGAAGAGCCAGCGCTGACGATGTTCTCTGTGGTCATATGGCTGGCATGACTAATAGCAATAGCAATAGCAGTTAGACTTATATACCACTTCATAGGGCTTTCAGCCCTCTCTAAGCGGTTTTTTACAGAGTCAGCATATTGCCCCCACAGTCTGGGTCCTCATTTCACCCACCTCGGAAGGATGGAAGGCTGAGTCAACCTTGAGCCGGTGAGATTTGAACCGCTGAACTGCAGATAACAGTCAGCTGAAGTGGCCTGCAGTACTACACTCTAACCACTGCGCCACCTCGGCCCAAGGCGCATGGAACACTGTTACCTTCCCACTAAAGGCGGTTGCTATTTTTCTACTTGCATTTTTCACGTGCTTTCGAATTGTTAGGATGGCAGAAGGTGGAACAAGTAACGGGAGCTCACTCCGTTACGCGGCGCTGGGGATTCGAACTGCCGAACTGCCGAGCTTTCTGATTGACAAGCTCAGCGTCTTAGCCACTAAACCACCATGGTTTGTTAAAGGAAGTGTCATGAGAAATGAATAGATATGCTCGGATGGATGGAGTCACCAAAGCAGTAGGTGTGAGCTTAAATGGACTCCGGAGGATGGTAGAGGACAGCAAGGCCTAGAAGAACATTGTCCATGGGGTCGCAATGGGTCAGACACGACTTCGCAACTAACAACAACAAAGCTCTTCATGGCCCAAGGCAGAGTTTTCTGTGGGACTACCTGTCTCCAATTGTCTCAATTTGTCCCATGAGATCTGGACAGGTGAGCAGGCTCAGGTTCCTTCTATGAACATTCCCGAGGAACCCAGGAAATGTCTTTTCTCTGTCTCTAAAGCAGCGTTTCTCAACCTTGGTGACTTTAAGTCCTGTGGACTTCAACTCCCAGAATCCCCCAGCCAGCACAGCTGGGAGTTGAAGTCCACAAGACTTAAAGTCCCCAAGGTTGAGAAACACTGCTCTAAAGCCTCCCATGGGACATTATTTTTTGCAAGTTTCAGATGTCCTGAGCGTGCTGACCTTCTTCAGGGCCTTGAAGACCTGGTTTCCCCTCTGGCCAGATTTCTTGAATTCTGCATGAACTTGCCAAGAAAGATTTCTGAATGGTTTATGTAATGCCTGCCCTTGTTATACCTTTGTTCCTTTACTCTATAACTCTATTCACTGTTCCAAGTTTCACTCTGTTTTATTTTTAGTTCATTTGTTTTCCAGTCCTTTCCAATTGTAAGACACCCAGTTTACTAAAGGTGGTTAACAAACAGAGCTGCCAAATAATTAAAACATTGCCTACTATCTCTCAGCAAACAATTAAATCCCATTGCTAAGAAGTGGTTTCTTTTCCTTAGCCAACACCCAGGGTCAGGGTGTCTTCGGCATATCTTGCTTCCCTGGTATTCTGCCATAAAATGCAGGCGAGAAAGGAGAAAGGGGGAATTGGCAACGGGAGGAAGGAAAGGAAAGGAAAGGAGTAACAGAGTGGCAGGAACAGAAGTGGGTTCCTACCGGTTCGGACTAGTTCATTTCACCTGGGAAAATCATAACCTTGAAAGTATTCAAAATGCTGAAAACTTAGCTACCTTAATGAAGGAAGTCCCTTCTCTGCCCTAATTCACAATAGAGTAATTACTTTATTGCTGGAAATAAACCATAAGTTATTGTACTCCCAGTGCTCGGCCCTCTTATCTTTGCTAAAAGTTCATTTCTTTTATAACTTGCAAGTGAGAGGTATAAAATAAATGGACGGCCATAAAAGCGACCGTTTTTCCATCTTGCAAAAATAGCTTCTGGGTGGTGGCAGGAAGAGAAATCAGGTGATTATCTAATTTAATTGAATACTTCCAGTTTATCAAGAATGGGTCTTCCTTTAATAAAAGTTGTAGTAATCTTTCTGGGGAGAAAAGAACTCTGTAAGTCTTCTAAACTCTACTCATAAACTTTTTCAGGAATAATATTGGGCGTCAAAGAGGTTGCTTGAAATGGCAGAGATGTCCAGACAGTGAAACAAAAATTATATATATATATATCCCTTGTCCAAACCTATGAACGCCCAGTTGCCAAAATGGGGCACTCATTTCTGAACATTTCTCCAAAACTCTCTTCGATGAAACAATTCAAAATCGAACAGATTTTAGACCGGGTAGACATGTTGCAGAATTTTTCTGCTCAGCACTAATCCTGTTTAGAACCTAATTTTAAAAAGTGAGGTGAGTCCACTTTAAGCTGGCTTTATGGTTTGGACAGGAAAGCTGGGGAAAATGTTTTTTGACAGGGAATCTGTTGGTCCATCCCTTGCAACGAATATTCCCACGAGTAATATTTTTGAGAAAGATGGATGAAATCTTCCATGACTTCTGTATTAGTAAGACCTAATAGTTCTTATTAACGGATGCAGTGGCTCAGTGGCTAAAACGCTGAGCTTGTCGATCAGAAAGGTCAGCAGTTTGGCGGTTCGAATCCCTAGCGCCGCATAACGGAGTGAGCTCCAGTTACTTGTCCCAGCTTCTGCTAACCTAGCAGTTCAAAAGCAGGTAAAAATGCAAGTAGAAAAATAGGGACCACCTTTGGTGGGAAGGTAACAGCGTTCCGTGCGCCTTTGGCGTTTAGTCATGCCAGCCACAAGACCACGGAGACGTCTTCAGATGGCACTGGCTCTTTGGCTTTGAAACAGTGATGAGCACCGCCCCCTAGAATCGGGAGCGACTAGCACATGTGTGCGAGGGGAACCTTTACCTTTAAGACCTAATGGTTGCAAATTACTCTAGCACATCATAGAAGAATGTTTCTCAACTTTGGTAAATTGAAAATGGATGGACTTCAGCTTTTAGAATTCCCCAGCCCCAACTCAGTTCCTTGTTCTCCCATCCAGTCATCCTGGGGATATTTTTATTATCTTCCCTGATGAAGAAATCTTTGGTAAACTCAGAACTTTGTGAAAGGATGAATCTTTTTTTTTTTCTCATAAAAGAGCTGCTTTAATATGGATCTTCATTTTTTTTTTGATGAAAAACAATTGGTTTTTCTAATTTTTTTTCCTATGACAAGGAAGGATGAAAAGCGTTATATAGGCAGTCGACTTATAACGGTTCATTTCGTGACCATTCAAAGTTACGACAACTTCTTGGAAAGGAACTTATGACAGTTTTTCATGCTTACGACCATCACAGCATCCCCATGGTCGCATGATCCAAAATTCAGACGCTTGGCAACTGACCCGTATTTGTGACGGTTGCTGAGTCCCTGTGACCCCCACTTTTGCGACTTTCTGACAAGCAAAATCAATGGGAAAGCCCGGGTCGCTTAACAACCATGTTATTAATTTACCAACCGCAGCGATTCACTTAACAACGGTGGCAAGAAAAGTCCTACGATTGGGGCCCAAGCTCCCTTGACAAACATTTCACTTAGCAACAGAAATTCTGTTGCTCAATTGCGGTCGTAAGTGGAGGACTCCCTGTACCACAGGATAAAAAGATTTATATCCTGAGTGGAAATCCAGATGTTTGATTTCCGGTTTCCTATGTTGGTCACCTGAAAATATTAGACCATATAGCAATAGCAGTTAGACTTATATACCGCTTCATAGGGCTTTCAGCCCTCTCTAAGCGGCTTACAGAGTCAGCATATTGCCCCCAACAACAATCCGGGTCCTCATTTTACCCACCTCGGAAGGATGGAAGGCTGAGTCAACCCTGAGCCGGTGAGATTTGAACAGCCGAACTGCAGAGCTGCAGTCAGCTGAAGTAGCCTGCAGTGCTGCATTTAACCACTGCGCCACCTCGGCTCTTCGATATAGAATGTTAGCCTAGAAAAGCTGAAATCCACCCTGTACAGATTGACTTCAATTTACAATGATTTGTTTAAAGACTGTTCAAAATTGCAGCAGTACAGAAGGAAGTGACTTATGACCAGTCCTCACAAGCTTTATGGAATCCCCATGGTCACAAGATCAAAATTTGGTCACCTGACAACTGTATCATACATTTTTGACAGTTGCATCATCTTGGGGTCTTGTGATCACAATATGTCCCTTCCCCAGCTGGCTTCTGACAAGCAAAGTCAGTGGGGAAACCCGGATTCAATTAATAGCCATGTGATACACTTAACAAGTGCAGTGATCACTCAACATCCAAGGCAAAGAAAAATGGTCATAAAATTCACTTAACAATTGTCTTACTCAGCAATGGAAATCCCGGTCCCAATTGTGGCCATAATGTTGTGGCCTGCCAACAGAGCTAGCAGCAGATTCGGACAGTGAGGAGGTTGGGGAAGAACATGGGCCAGTCCTGGAGTCTGGGGAAGGATCTGATGAGGGCTCTGCGTCGGAGGCAGAGAGGGGGCCAGTTATCAGCTGCCTTCAGAGTCAGACATCACTGAGGCAGAAGAACAATTGGAGCCTGTTCCCCATGTGCTCATGGGCAGAGTTGCCAGAGGAAGGGAACAGCTAAAGAACGGGGGTCGACTTGGGAGTAAGGCCACAGGTGGACGATGAATGGCCCCTCCCAGAGGAAATAAAAGAGGAGCGAAAGGGGAGTGGAGTTTGCAGGAGACAATTAGTTTGCTTAATTGGTTTGTGACTCTCTGAGACTCCTTGCCAAGTTTTGCCGATATCGGCCTGGCAGCTCTCCAAGCCAGATAAGGTCTGTGACTGTAAATCCTCCCTTGAAAGACTTTGCCGGATGTGAATGAGCAGAATTCACAGTCAATTAATAAAAGGGTTTTTTGTCGGGACCAGGAGTTTGCTTCGTGCTCTTGGGAAGCCTCGGTCAGAACATGTAAGTCGAGGATAACTGTAGATTGAGACTTTGATCAGAAAAGGAAAGTGCAGAATAGAAAGTGGTGTCAAGCAACTGATGGAAAAGAAGGAGAATCTTGTCATGACTTCCATAAGATAATCATGTGGATCTTTTTTTTATCAGGAAAGAAATATTATAAATCCGCAGAAGGACCAGAAGTCCTCCAGATAGGTCCAACGTGGTCTTTTCTAGCAAATGGTTAATGAAGATGCAGAGGTTGCAGAAGTTGAAATGGAAAGAAGGATTTGGAATGTCCAGCCATAAATGGTTGCGTGGAGGGGGGGAGTTAAAGATGGAAAAAGAAAATTAGAAACAACCAAAGCAGAAGTGAATGCTTTCAAGAAGTTCCGGTTGTGTTATGTGAAAGTATAGGAAAACTAAATTGTCTTAACAAAAGAAGAGAAAGCCAACTAAAAGAAATAAGAGTAAGTACAGGTCGTCCTTGTCTTATGGCCACAATTGAGCCCAAGATTTATGTTCCTAAGTGAGAAATTTGCTAAGTGAGTTTTGCCCCGTTTTACGACTTTCCTTTCCACATTTGGTAAGTGAATCACTGCAGTTCTTCAATTCATAACCCAGTTGTTAAATGAATCTGGCTTCCCCATTGACAGAAGGCTCGTCACATGACCCCGGGACACTGCCACCGTCATAAATGTGAGTCAGTTGCCAAGCATCTGGATTTTGATCACGCGAGGCAATGGTCGTAAGTGTGAAAAATGGTCATAAGTCACTTTTCCCCCTGGCCGTTGTTACTTTAAATGATCATTCAATGAACGGTTGTATATATAATCGGAGAAGGTCAGCTGTGCAGGTGCCGTTGAAGATATAAGAGGAAGAAGAGTGATATTATGGAGAAGGTTTTAGAAGAGAGCAGATGTTAGGAAGACTTGAGTGACTGATGTTACTATATGATCTCCTTGAGCAGTTCTCTGGCTTCTGCCTGACCCTTAATTCCTGAATCACTGCAGTATTTACATTAAAAACATGGTCGCTAAGTGAACCTGGCTTCCCCATTAACCACTTGTCAGAAGGTCGCAAAAGGGGATCACTTGACCTTGGGACAGGGCAACGGTCATAAATATGAATCAATTGCCAAGCATCTGAATTTTTAATCACACAATCAGGGGAAGCTGCAAAGATCATAACTGTGAAAAACAATCATGTCACTTTTTTCAGTGCCCTTGTAATAGCAATAGCAGTTAGCAGTTAGACTTATATACCGCTTCATAGGGCTTTCAGCCCTCTCTAAGCGGTTTACAGAGTCAGCATATTGCCCCCAACAACAATCCGGGTCCTCATTTTACTCAGCTCAGAAGGATGGAAAGCTGAGTCAACCCTGAGCCGGTGAAATTTGAACAGCCGAACTGCAGAACTGCAGTCAGCTGAAGTAGCCTGCAGTGCTGCATTTAACCACTCGGCTCTTTTAACCCTGAATGCTTACTAAACAAATGTACTTTGAACTACCGGTACCTGTACTTCAACAATATTGGCTCACAAACCTTTGAAGAAAATTAAAATGGAAATCCTTGGAGTTAATTGTCCACTAATCGCATTAGTTAAGGTAAAGGAAATCACCAAGTACAGGCAGCATTTTCACCATGTAGAATAGAATAACAAAGTTGGAAGGGACCTTGGAGGTCTTCTAGTCCAACCCCCTGCCTAGGCAGGAAACCCTATACCGTTTCAGACAGATGGCTATCCAACAACTTCTTAAAGACTTCCAGTGATGGGGCATTCAAAACTTCTAGAGGGAAGCTGTTCCACTGATTAATTGTTCTAACTGTCAGGAAATTTCTCCTTAGTTTTAAGTTGCTTCTCTCCTTCAGTTGCGTTTATTTATAGGCCGCCCTTTTCCCTGAGGGGACTCAGGGCGGCTAACAACTTATGGGAGGGGAAGACATACAATGACATAAAAACACAGTATATAGTTAAAATCAAACAACATTCATTCAACATTCGGGCGGGGGCAAATTATGGTCTTTACCCCCAGGCCTGGCGGGATAGCCAGATCTTGAGGGCTGTGCGGAAGGTCTGAAGGGTGGTGAGGGTACGAATCTCCACGGGGAGATCGTTCCAGAGGGTCGGAGCTGCTACAGAAAAGGCTCTCCTCCGCGTAGTTGCCAGCCGGCACTGGCTGGCAGATGGCACTCGGAGGAGGCCCAATCTGTGGGATCTTATGGGTCGAGAGGAGGTGATTGGCAGGAGGCGGTCTCCCAAGTACGCAGATCCACTACCATGAAGGGCTTTATAGGTAGTAAGAAGCACCTTGAAGCGCACACGGAGATCAACAGGTAGCCAGTGCAGCTCGCGGAGGATAGGTGTTATGTGGGTGAACCGGGGTGCACCCACAATCACTCGCGCGGCCTTGATTAGTTTCCACCCATTGCTTCTTGTCCTACCCTCAGGTGCCTTGGAGAATAGCTTGACTCCCTCTTCTTTGTGGCAACCCCTGAGATATTGGAAGACTGCTATCATGTCTCCCCTAGTCCTTATTCTCATCAAACTAGACATGCCCAGCTCCTGCAACCGTTCTTCATGTGTTTTAGCCTCCCGTCCCCTAATCCTCTTCCTTGCTCTTCTCTGCACTCTTTCTAGAGTGCAGAGAAGTGTAATAGCTGACTTCTCCATTGGAAAGATCATATAGCATGCCCATGTAAAAGAAGACATACGTATAGAAAACACATGTGTAAGAAAGATAAAACACCCATGACACACCCATAAAAGAGCCGAGGTGGCGCAATGATTAGAGCACAGTACTATAGACTACTTCTGCTGGCTGTCTGCAGTTGAGCAGTTCGAATCTCACCAGGCTCAAGGTTGACTCAGCCTTCCATCCTTCCGAGGTGGGTAAATTGAGGACCCAGATTTTTTGCTGGCAATAGCCTGACTCTGTAAACCGCTTAGAGAAGGCTGTAAAAGCACTATAGCAATAGGAATAGCAGTTAGACTTATATACCGCTTCATAGGCCTTTCAGCCCTCTCTAAGCGGTTTACAGAGTCAGCATATCGCCCCCCACAGTCTGGGTCCTCATTTCACCCACCTCGGAAAGATGGAAGGCTGAGTCAACCTTGAGCCGGTAAAATTAGAACCGCTGAACTGCAGATAACAGTCAGCTGAAGTGGCCTGCAGTGCTGCACCCTAACCACTGCGCCACCTCGGCTATGAAGCAGTATATAAGTCTAAGTGCTTAGTGCTAATAAGCTCTAGATTAAGACACATGTGTTTAAATAAAGGGACATCTGCTTTCACTTTTTAAGATAAGGAAACAGGGTTTAATCAAATATGGAAAGAAGGAAGGTTACACAGGAGGCAAAAGTTCACCGTGATAGAACTGGGACTGTTGTTGTAAGCTCACACATTTTGTTCTGTCCTGTTCCATTGATAAACGACTGGCTACATCTTGAAGCAAAAACACCTATACAATCCCACCTATCCCAAGCTACAACTTTTGATCGAATAAACATCCTTTGATCTCCATTGATCATCTGGTTAGTTTGAGGGGGAAAAAATAGCATTCAGGAACCCAGAACCCAGGGCAACGAAGGTGTCTTCTGACAATCCTATGCTTCATTCAGGTGGCGCAGTGGTTAGAGTGCAGCCCTGCAGGCTACTTCAGCTGACTGCAATTCTGCAGTTCGGCTGTTCAAATCTCACCGGCTCAAGGTTGACTCAGCCTTCCATCCTTCCGAGGTGGGTAAAATGAGGACCCGGATTGTTGGGGGCAGTATGCTGACTCTGTAAACCGCTTAGAGAGGGCTGAAATCCCTATGAAGCGGTATATAAGTCTAACTGCTATTGCTATTCATTCAGTCAGAGAGAGACAATCCATTTTCCAGTTTTGCACAGTGCACTTGTTCCAATTAATAGAGGTGGTTTGCACAAATTCCCCTAACCCACATAGCTACTTTCCCCCACACAATCGTGTCCGATTTTAGGAGATTGCCTGAATGAGCCCCTGCAGTTTTTTAAGCCAGATTTTTCAGAAGGAGTTTGCCATTGCCTCCTTCCCAGGGCTGAGATAAAGTATCTGGCCCAAGGGTGCAAGGCAAGATTAGAATTCATGGTCTTCTGGGTTTTTTAGCCTGATGCTTTAGCTCAGAGGTCTTCAAACTTGGCAACTTTATGACTTGTGGGCTTCAACTCCCAGAATTCTCCAGGGGTGACTTTACTCCGACATTGTTTGAAAGTCAGCCCTGTTCTTCCAAAGTTTTGTATATCACTTCCTTCTTTTGCAGCTAAGCTGGTTACAGTACGTAAAACATTTTCCCATCTAGCTAACTTTTTAAAACTTATAGAGAAATATTTGAGAAGCCCACTTTCTCTTGGTAGGTCCACGCCTTTTAAATATTGTATATGGCACATTTTGTCAATTTGCTACATATCACAGGCTTGTCTTTAATTTTACAATTTTTATAAAGTAAGCTTTGCTACAGTCGGTAGATTTCCTTCCATGGATCGCTCTAGTCAACTCTCAAATTCTTTTAAACATTGACAGAAAAATAATCTTTAAAAAGATCGACATAGGATTTAATGCATGCCGCTTACCTTCTGCTTAGAAGAGAATTTGAGAGATCTTGCTTCCTTGAAGTTAGCAGTAACTATAGAGACAGTTATGGGGCTGAGCAACCTTTGTAGCTTGTAATTTGTTCTCTAGCAGGAAGTTGGAAGTGCAATTAGGAGTGGTTTGCAAGAAGATAAGTCATATCTCACTAGACCTTGTGACTCCAATAGTATTCATACAGAAGGGAAACCAAATAAATGAAAGCAGGAAATAAACAGACATTTCATGGAGAGGTATAGCAAAAGAGAGAAGGGGGGGGGGGAAGGAAGGGAAGGAAAGGAGGAAGGAAGGAAGGAATTCTTAGACCAGTTAAAGAAAACTCCATTGAATTCGCGGGACAATTAAAAACAAGATACTTAACTTCCAAACAAGTCCTACAATCTTGGTTTAGAGTCAGAAAATCATGTGACATTTCCCTCTTTTGGGTTACCTTACTGCTTTAACTTTTCTTAGCTACCCAGAATTGCATTTGTGAGTAAGTAAGTAAGTAAGTCAAAAATCCGTGACCCGTCAAAACCGCGTTCCACAAAAGCGCGGTCGACGAAATCGCGTATGTGACGTCATCACAACGCGACGAAAAAGATCAAAAAATTGAAATAAAAATTAAATTAAAGCAAGCCGATTCACATAAAGGTAAGCGTTAGGTTAAGGGTTAGGGTTAGGGTTAGGTTAAGGGTTAGGGTTAGGTTTAGAGCGTTAGCGTTACGTTTAGCGTTAGGTTAAGGGTTAGCATTAGGTTTTTCGTTAGGTTAAGGGTTAGGTTTAGGGTTAGGTTTAGGGTTAGGTTAAGGGTTAGGTTTAGGGTTAGGTTTAGGGTTAGGTTTGGGGGGGTTAGGGGAAGGTTTTAGCTTTATTTTTACATTTTTCGATCTTTTTCGTCGCGCTGTGATGACATCACATACACGCTTTCGTCGACCGTGATTTTGTCGTCCGCGGTTTTGTGGTGGAACCAGTAAAATCTTTATTACGGTCAAAGACCAGCAATACACATTAGTTTTTACACTATATTAAAAAAAATACTAACATTAAAATATAATTAAAAAGTATTGACATTAAAAGTGGATAATAACATAATGGTCCAAAGATTGTTAGAGGTATGTCCAGATAATTGGTACAAGATGGTACTATACTTCTGTAGCCAATGGTGAGCTAAAAGTGAGGTGCAACCCCCAAGGGAGCTGGGCTGGGGTGACAGCACATGTGCCCACAGAAAGGGCTGTGAGTGCCACCTCTGGTACAAATGCCATAGGGTCCCCAGCACTAGAACATTAAGGAATGTGATGTGCTTCCAAAAAGGTAACGTAAATTGGAGGAAACATTAAATGGGAAAAGGTTTCCAATCATAGTGAATGTGTTCCTCCCCTACTAACACGGGAACTGATACAGCACAAACCAAAGGAAAAAGAAGTCCTTTCTTTAGCAAAGCATCTGAGAATCGTTGCCGCGGTTCCTACAATTGTGAGGTCCCTTCCATCCACACTATCCTTGTGGGAGGAAACTGTGATGAAAGCAGAGAATTTACCCATGATAGTAAAAGGAAAGTGTTGCAAAAGTTTTTTTTTTTTTTTTTTTTAAAGCGTGATTTCAGTATCACTGACACTAAAAGCTTTGCAGTTTTAGGAGAGTAAATAGGAGAGAGGTGAAGAGATTACAGCTGTTGGGACATTGATGGGACTTTTGGAACAACGGAGGACTTTCCAAAGACAGGACCTGGAACATTTCAAAGGGGAAATTGTGAGTTTCAGCCCTGTGGGATGCCATTCTACTTTCTCGGTGTTGCTAAAGACCGTCTGTGATTGTCAGTTGAATCAGACGGTTTTGCAAAGAGGAAGTGTCCCAATATTAAAACGGTTGAGCCAAGCACAGTTTCAGGAATGCTCGTCACACAGGAAAGAAAAACCTATCGGAAGAAGGAGGGGGGGAAAGAGCAGAACAAAGGATGGTAGTTGCATATCAGAAGGATGGAGGGGTTCGTTGCTTCAGAAGATCTTGGGAGACCAATTCTGAAAAAGTATTCTAAGGTTCCAACAGTTTCCCGCAGCCACTGAAATGCCAAAGAGAGGGAGACTTGAGATGAGGTTTGCAAAAAATATCAGCTTTTATTTAGGGACATAGCAAAAGCTGGGTGACAAAACTATATCCAAAACATACAAACAAATGTATGTAAGTGTAGGAAGTTATCACCCAGCCCTCTCCCAGAAAAATGAAATATCCTAGGAAATGTTGAAAAGGCAGAATATTTCTCTGGATGCGAAAAGGAAGGAACATGTTTTAAAAGACAGAATAGCTGCCTGTAGCTTCCTGCCCATCCCCACTTTGTCAATGGGCCACTAAGAAGGCCAAACTAGTCCACTTTACATAATAAAGAGTTCTCCCCTTCAGCTCCGGGGGGATGGGATTAAGGCATGATAATATTGGCCCTTTACTCAACTCGCAACATGGCATCTGAGAACTCAACCAAACCTGGATTCAAAACGCAGCCTAGAGAGTTGCCCCTGCATGGTCCCATGGGAGTCTGACAACCAATCAGAATACAAGCTCAAGATCAAAGGCCAGAGAGGACATAAAACCAGGGACTCAGCATCTCAGTCGGCCCTTCTCTTTTCTCCACCAACATTGAAGCATGTGATCACCTTTTCTGTTCAGGGCTCAAGCCATGTGGTCCTGTCCACCAATAAACCACCTTTCCAAGCAGCCTCCATGTCTCCAGCGTCTTTTTCCACACTTGGAGCCGAACCCAGAAGGACATTTCTTTCAACATAAGGAATAGCCATACCATGCAAGAGGGGCTCAGAGTATTGTATACATTTTAGGCAGAGAAAAACAAATTTGATCCAATCAGAGACAAAGATTCGTTACCAACGTGATCTTTAAAACATTCTTTTGTTCAAGCTCCTGTCTCTGCCTATCTTATCTATGGAGTATTCCTACAGCCTTGTGTAGTGGGTGGCAGCCTCCCACCCCCTTTGCCAAGCTGTTTTTTCTGCAGAATGCTTTAAGGATTTATGAGCCAGGAAAACTCCCTAGCTTGGTTCCTTTATCTATGGGGCCTGATATTCCCATGTAACAATTTCTTCTATGTTTTCAAGAATGTGCCTAGCTTTGAAACCAAGTATAGAAGCAGTGAGATAACATTTGCAGTAATGCCATCCAGTATTAAGGTTATAATTTGCTAGGCTAGAAAACAACTAATTTCTGAGAGTATAGAATAATATTAGCAGAAGCCAATAACAAAACTTCATTCTTAAATGATTTCTTGCAGTATATCATATCAGAAGCAAACAGCAAATATTGGTTTAATTGGTAACAATTATATAGTATTGCAAGCAATTCATAATAAAAGCAAACAGCCAATATTGATTCATATACTCCTTCAGCCTTCATAGGGCTTCTCTCTCTCTCTCTCTCTCTCTCTCTCTCTCTCTCTCTCTCTCTCTCTCCCTCCCTCCCTCCCTCCCTCCCTCCCTCCCTCCTCTCTCTCTCTCTCTCTCTCTTTTGTTAGGAAATTTCATTTGGGCACAAGAGAATAACAGAGTTTGAAGGGAGCTTGGAGGTCTTCTAGTCCATCCCCCTGCTTAAGCAGGAAACGCTATACTACTTCACACAAAAGCATGTCCAAACTCTTCTTAAAAGCCTCCAGTGATGGAGTGTCCAGGACGTCTAAAGCCAAGCCATTCCACTGAATCAGAATCAGAATAGAGTTGGAAGGGACCTTGGAGGTCTTCTAGTCCAGCCCCCTGCTGAAGCAGATCTTATACCATTTCAGACAAGCGACTGCCCTGTCCTGTCTCTTTTTAAAAACCTCCAGTGATGAAGCATCCACAATTCCTGAAGGCAATTTCTGCTCCACTGGTTAATTGTCCTCACTGTTAGGAATGCCTCTCCTCAATTCCAGGCTGCTTCTCTCCTTGATTAGTTTCCATCCATGCCTTCTTGTCCTGCCTTCTGGTGCTTTGGAAAACAAATTGACACACACACACACACACACACACACACACACACACACACACACACACACACACTTGTCTTTGTGGCAGCCTCTCAAATGCTGGAATGCTGCTATCATGTCCCCCTAATCATGGGTGATTTGATTTGATTTTGATTTTATTTTATTATATTTATATGCCGCCCTTTTCCCCGAAGGGGACTCAGGGCGGCTCACAATTCAAATCAGGGAAGGGGGGTACAAACAGGAAATAAAAAAGACGAAACGTAACAATACATAATTTAAAAACACACAAGAGTCATACCATTCGAGGCGGGGGGGCAACAGCTCTTTAGCCCCAGGCCTGTCAGAACAGCCAGGTTTTAAGGGCTTTGCGGAAGGCCTGGAGGGTGGTGAGGGTTCGAATCTCCACGGGGAGCTTGTTCCAGAGGGTCGGAGCAGCCACAGAGAAGGCTCTCCTCCGGGTAGTCGCCAGTCGGCATTGGCCGGCGGATGGAATTCGGAGGAGGCCTAATCTGTGGGATCTAATCGGTCTATTGGAGGTAATTGGCAGCAGGCGGTCTCTCAAAAATGTGGACTTCAAAAATTTCAGTAAGGGGTTCTCTGCCCGGTTGTTGGCTGGGCGTGGCCTAGTTCAGCTTCCTGAACCATGGAGGGGAACGTTTTTACCTTCCCCAGGCTCCAGAAACCTTTCCCGAACTTCTGGTAGGCCCGTTTTTCACCCTCCTCTCCCCTCCGTGTGCACCCTGCACTTACCTGCATCCAAAACGGGCTGCGTGGGAACTCCTGGGCAGGGAGGGGCGGGCAGGGCCAGCCAGGAGTGGGATTTGTTGGTTCTCCGAACTGCACAGAATCTTAGCTACAGATTCTCCTGAACCCCTGCGAATGCCAGCAGCCCACCCCTGCTCCTAGTTTAATTGTTGGTTGATTGTTGGTTAGTTGTTCTCACTGTCAGGAAATTTCTCCTTAGTTCTAGGTGGGTTGTCTCCGTGATTAGTTTCCATTCATTGCTTATTGTTCTGCCGTCAGGTGGTTTGGAGAATAGGTCCACCCCCTTTTTTTGTGGCAATCCCTTAAATATTGGAACACTGCTATCATGTCACCCCTAGTTCTTTTTTTATTATTAAACTGGACATACTCAGTTCCTTAAAGCTTGGTTACAGTAATTCTCCCCCTCCCTCCAAGAATTTGATCTTATTTACCTAACATTGTTTGGGATGATGGTAGGGAGATATTATATTTTTGAAGTATTCAATTACACACATCGAGACTGAATAAATAAAGCAGACAAATACTGAAAGGTAATAATATGATTCTATCAAACAGTGTTAATTCACATGTTTTTTCTTTGAATCTCAAGGAGACTTACACTTTCCCCAAAAAAATAAGACCCAGGTGGAAAATAAGCAATAACCATGATTTTTCAGGATTGATTGATTGATTGATTGATTACATTTATATGCCGCCCTTTTCCCCGAAGGGGACTCAGGGCGGCTCACAATTCAATCAAGGAAGGGGGTACAGACTGGGGGATAAAAAAGACAAGACATAACAATACAAAATTTAAAAACACACAACAACCATACCATTCGAGAAGGGGGGCAAAAACTCTTTAGCCCCAGGCCTGTCGGAACAGCCAGGTTTTAAGGGCTTTGCGGAAGGCCTGGAGGGTGGTGAGGGTTCAAATCTCCACGGGGAGCTCGTTCCAGAGGGTCGGAGCAGCCACAGAGAAGGCTCTCCTCCGGGTAGTCGCCAGTCGGCATTGGCCGGCGGATGGAATTCGGAGGAGGCCTAATCTGTGGGATCTGATCGGTCTATTGGAGGTAATTGGCAGCAGGTGGTCTCTCAAGGATGCTCGTAATATAAACCCTACCTCCAAATTAAGCCCCAGTTAAGATCGTCAGCCAGACGAATGCATTTAGTACCGTATTTCCCCCAAAACAAGAGCTAACCAGAAATTAAGCCCTAATGTGTGTCTTTTGGAGCAAAAATTAATCTAAGGCCCAGTCTTATTTGTGGGGAAAGATGGTATTTCTAAATAGTTAATTCATATAGAAACTGTGAGTATTTCATATAGAAACTGGATTATTTCTGCTTCCTGGATTGGCTGCTTCCCCTTTCTTTGATCCCATGATTGCTGAGAACCATTCCTGGGTTTACACAGGGTAGAACAAATAAAGGTGCCCTTTGTGGCTGCTTTACAGCAAGTGGGCCTTTCGGCAGCTCAGATGTGACCTTTGGATTAGACTCTGGTTTGAATATGACTCGTTCCCTTTTCCTTCCTTCCGTTATTTTAACCATTTGGCCTTTCTAGGCAAGAGATCTCCATGCTACCTTGTCGAGCACAAATGCTTTCAGTTGTTGGATGTTCATCTTTGTATCAGATTCGATGCTATCAAGCCAGGATGTTCTTTGCTTGCCCCTTCTTCTTCTTCCACTAACCATTCCTAGCACCACTGCCTTCTCCAATGAATTCGCACGCAGAACGTGGCCAGAATAAATCAGATGTAAGTCTTATGGTTATGGCTTCTGGTGATGTTTCTGGTTTTAAATGATTTAGTGCCTCTCTGTGGGTTGCTTTCGCTGTCCATAGTATACGTAATTATTTACGCCACACCAGAGTTCAAAGCAGAGGTGGTATTCAGCAGGTTCTGACCAGTTTTGGAGAACCGGTAGTGGCCCCCATCTATTCTCTGCCTCCTGAGTCCCAGCTGATTGGGAGGAATGGGGATGTTTCAGTAACGTTCCCCTGGAGTGGGGAAGGAGTGGAGATTTTGCAGTATTCTTCCCTTGGAGTAGGGAGGGAATGGGGATTTTGCAGTAACCTTCCCCTGGAGTGGGGAGGGAATGGGGATTTTGCAGTAACCTTCCCCTGGAGTGGGGAGGGAATGGGGATTTTGCAGTAACCTTCCCCTGGAGTGAGGAGGGAATGGGAATTTTGCAGTACCCTTCCCCTGGAGTGGGGAGGGAATGGGGATGTTGCAGTATCATTCCCTTGGAGTGGGGAGGGAATGGGAATTTTGCAGTATCCTTCCCTTGGAGTGGGGAGGGAATGGAGATTTTGCAATATTCTTCCCCTGCCATGCCCACCAAGCCACACCCATAGAACCGATAGTAAAAAGTTTGGAATCCCACCTCTGGTTCAAAGGTCCCAATTCCTCTTCAATCAGCCATTCTTAGTGTCCAGCTCTCACTTCATACGGAAGACTGTTGCTCTAACTAGCCTACTTTTATAGTTATTTTTCTTCCTTTACTATCCAGGATTACTTTTAGGTGGTCTGAAATGCTAGAATGGCTGCCCTTCATTCACCATGGAACACAACCTCACCTTTCCCACAATTCCTTCATGATTTTGACTTTCCAGAGAAAATCCACCAAGAAGAAAGACGAGGATAAATAAGCATGAGGAGACCAAGGTCTCAATCGTTTTGTGTAGCTTTAATTTTTATTTTTTTTATTCTGGAAATCAGCTAAATATTCTGGATTTTATGCCAATGAAGTAAGCTAATGCAAAAACTTGGCAACTACTACTAGCCACGGAAGAGTTGATTCCTCCCCATTTAAAACCATTCTTGTTTGTTCGGGGACTACATCAGAAGCTGAGGTCAACTGAAAGGAGAACAATAAAAACCATCTGGCATGTAAGGAGGAACAGGAGTGCCTTTCAGTTGTACTCAATAAAAAGGCCAGTGGCCTTGGGCATCATCCAGGTGCAAATGTGTTGCTCAATATATGATTGTTTTAAGATTGTTTGTGGAAAGTACTATTTTTCGGAGTATAAGACGCACCTTTTTCCCTCAAAAAAGAGGCTGAAAACCTGGGTGCGTCTTATACACTGAATACAACATTTTTTGCCTCCCGAAACCGCCCCCCCCTTCACCAAAATGGCCATGCATAGCCTTTAGGAGGCTTCCAGAGTGCTCCTAGGAGCTGGGGAGGGCAGAAATGAGTGAAAAATGGGCCTTTTTTACTCATTTTTGCCCCCCCTTCAGGAGCACTCTACATGCTTCCTAAAGGCTATTCATGCCCCCCCCCTTTTTTAAAAAAAAACAGGCCCATTTTTGTGAAAAATGTGCCATTTTTGGGAGGTCTGCAGAGTGCAAAAACTTTTTTAAAGAATTTGCCTCTTCAAAATCTTGGTGCGTCTTATACTCCAGTGCATCTTATACTCCAAAAAAATATCATAGGTATTAAAAAGACCCACACTGGAAACATTGGAAGCAACAGGCACTTTCTTGGCTTCCTTTCCCAACTCATCTCCCAAACTTTTCGGATGTCCTGCACATTGTATATCCACAGTGTATATTGGACATTAATACGATCGAGCGGGTCCAGAACAGAGGTGTGTTGCTCCCGGCTTTACTACCACTTCACTGCACTCGCATGCACAGTTCAATGTAAATTGTTCTTTGCGCACACGCAGAACAATTTACATTGAATTGCTCACAAGCGCGCACTACTGAAGAACATGCGGGTAGCGGCAGCGGCAACTGGAGAACTGGCCATGAAAGATGACAGAAGTATAATCTATGCTTCCTTTTGAGTGAAGCAGCAAGAACAGCCAATATTATTTCAAGGAAGTCTAATTTTGCCTGCCTAGTAATGTATTAAGTGATCCTCAAGTTCATTCACAACTTATGAGGAATTTTTCACATTCCAGCTGACTTCCAGTCTTTTAAAGAACTTTCAGTTTCCGCTAAATTTATTTTAACAAAGCACAAGGCGGGGGATGGGGACGGACCTTCTCTTGTTGATCTTGCTTATCTCCAGGATAGGAAATCTTCTTGCTAGGTGAAAAATCTTGCTTTTGCTGCCCCCCAGCCTTCAGGAGCACTCTGGAAGCCACCTAAAAAATTATGCATGCCCTTTTATTGACAAGAAAGGGCCTATTTTTGTGAAAAATGGGCCGTTTTTTGCTCATTCCCCCCCCCCCACCCCCAGGAGCACTCTACATGCCTCCTAAAGGCTATGCATTTTTTTTGACAAAAATGGACCCTTTTGGGGAGGTCTGCAGAGTGCAAAAACTTTTTTTAAAAATTTGCCTCTTCAAAATCTTGGTGCATCTTATACTCCGGTGCGTCTTATACTCCGAAAAATAAGGTAGTTGAATTAAATGTTCTGTTTCCTTCTGAAACTTTTCTTGGATGTATCCATGGTTGGCCTGCCTGGGGTCGAAAAGCTCAATAAATCGCGTGCTGGTGGCTGTTGCACATTGGCAATTGTGATGCATATTTTGAATGACAGGGAGCTGCAGCAGAGGGATGAAAGAGCCACATGTGGCTCCAGAGCCATGGGTTGCTGGCTCATGAAGTAGATAGGTGTTAAATGAATTGGTGTTTTTCAAGCTGGCTTACAAGGTTTCAATCTTGTCCTGATGAACAGGAACAGCCTTGTTGTTCAGCATCCTTGACCACAGCTGAATGAGAGCTTGTTATCTTCTAATGTGGGGCAGTAGGATAGTGCTAAGTACTGGTACCCAGTGTGCCCTCCTTCAGGTTCAGCCTGATCATCTCCTATATCAATCTTAATTATTATTATTTTCATTTAGAGGATGCATTTTGGTGATGAATGCTCGATAGATAATTCTAATGGCTTTTCTCCAAAATTTTCCATCCTACACCCTTACAACATTGCATCCAAAGAGAGTTTGTGTTGTGATCCACTGGCGGCCTGCGGAGCTGGCTGCAGATTCGGACAGTGAGGAGTTTGGGGAGGAAGGCTCGGATGAGGGCTGTGTGTTGGAGGCAGAGAGGGGGCCAGGGCCATCTCGGAGTTATGTGTTGCCTCCGGAACCTCCAGAATCGGACATCAGCGAGGCAGAGTTACAGGGGGAGCCTGTTCCCAGTGCGCGCATGTGCAGAGCTGCCAGAAGGCAAGAACAGTTAAGACAAAAGGGACAACTCAGGAGTAAGGCTTGGAGATGATTGGCCCCTCCCATAAGACATAAAGGAGGGGCAAAGGCACGTGAGCCTTTGCAGGAAGCAACTTTGTTCATCCTGGTCGGTTTAATCTCTGAAGCTCCGTTTTGACTCTGTGCTCTGTGTGGCTTTGCAAAGCTAATTGCCAATTAGGTCTTTGACAGCGTTTCAAGGCAGCTAAAGGTGGGTGCTTAGCCTTATCCCGAAAGACTTTGGCAGACTTCTGTCGGGCTCTTTACAAACTATTTGTGACTCATTACAGGCTGTGAATGAACATAATTCACAGCCGTTGAAATAAAAAGAGGGTTTGGGGGTCTAAGTGTGTGCTTTTTACTGTCTCGGGAAGCCTAGGTCAGAACAGTTGGAACACCTAACTCTAGACAACAGTCTCCCACGTTATTTCCGGTTTTATTAAATAAGGCACAATTTACTGAATAAAAATCACATGCTGAAACAGTATAAATTATGATCTGTAAACCACTATGCAAACCACACAACGCTAAGCCCAAAGCAAGCAAGCTCTGTGGGAATCCTGCTAATGGTGAAAAAGGAGCATCTACGGTGAAGAACTTGCAGAAGATCTACGGAGGTCCTGAGAAGTTGAGCGTGAAGCCATCCTTCTTCACGTTTCCTGCTTCGCTCTGACCAACCTAGCAGAAAAGGACAGGGAAATATAGTAAAGAAAAGGTACATTTAGTTATTCATGTAATAACTGAAGCTAGAATTGTATTTGCACAAAATTGGAAAATGGAAAAAAATTCCCCCAGAGGGAGAGGTAATTAAAAAAAGATTAGACTGTACAGAAATGAATAGGTTAACAGTGGCAATTAAAGGGTTCACCGACAAAACCGCGCTCGACTGAACCGCGCCCGACTAAACCGCGTCGCTGACGTCATCAAAAGGGCAACAACAGCACGGAGACAGAAGCACGCTGTAAACCCTAAACCTAAAATTAACCCCTAAACCTAAACCTAACCCCCCTAAACCTAACCCTTAACCTAACCCTAAACCTAACCCTTAACCTAACCCTAACCCTAAACCTAACCCTTAACCTAACCCTAAACCTAACCCTAACCCTAAACCTAACCCTTAACCTAACCCTAAACCTAATCCTAACCCTTAACCTAACCCTAAACCTAAACCTAACCCTTAACCTAACCCTAAAGCTAACCCTAAAGCTAACCCTAAAGCTAACCCTAAACCTAACCCTTACCTTAAGTTGAATCGGCTTGCTTTGAAAGCGCTATTTAAAGCGTCTTTCTTTCTCCGCGCTGGCTGTTGATGACGTCAGCGACGCGGTTTAGTCGAGTGCGGTTTAGTCGAGCGCGGTTTTGACGGGTCACGCAATTAAAGAGAAGGAAGAATCACAGTATTGTAAGATATGGGGATGTTTTTAGCCATCGGACAGAAAATCAATATAGGCAAAAAGAAATAGAAAACTGAATAATTGGGGGGGGATGTAGAATTATAGGGGAGGTGTTGAATGAAAAGGTAATCGAAATGTAAATGTAAAAGCAAGATAAAAATAGATTTAAAACGATGCAACTGTTAAATAGGATGAGACAAAAACTGCACCCAGATGACACACTGTAAGATTAATGATGTAAGAGAGGTGATGGAAGAATAAAATAAGAAAAACTTTTCAAGGAAAAAAAAAAGAGGACAGGACAAGGATTACATTGGAGAATTGCTTGTTTGTATTACCCAATCACCCCATCTCCACAGGTAGCAAGTATTTGCAAACCTACCTAGAAAATCCCTAACTGCTTCCTCCTGTTGATATCTCTCTTGAGCTGGCAAAGGTTACAAGGGCCACAGAAAGTGACGATAAGGCAGTCTGAGCAGATCGATCCCTGAGGAGCAAAAGAAAAAAAGAGAAAGAAATCACGATCCCGAGTGCAGCCTTACATTTTGAACGATGGTTTACTGTACACAAGCTGAACAATCCGAAGAGCTGGCTCTGAGCTGTTATTTATCTGAAGGTTCCTCTCTTCCCCGCCATCATTTTAGGTGCGGCTGATATTGTTTCTCTGTGAAACCCGCAAAAGACACAGTCCAACCTCATTAAACTGGACAGATCGTAAGACAAAGCAGCTGATATGGGACGTAACAGGCACTTCGGAACAGGTTTCGAGTCAATGCGTCCCATAAACATTCCTGAAAGATGGACTGAGCAAGAGGGAGCGTGTTTGAAAGCTCTGAGATAAGCAAAGTACCACAACGGAAGGGAACACGTTGCAAATCTTGGCAGTTAGCAAAAAGATCAAGCAGACCTGGACTAGGTTGGCTGAAAATTGGTTGAGGAAACCCAAACAACATGTCAGAAGTCTTGGACATTTAACAGAATATCAGAGTGGGAAGGGAGCTTGGAGGTCTTTTAGTCCAACCCCTGTTCAGACGGGAAACCCTATACCATTTCAGACAAATGGTTGTCCAATCTCAATGAAATGGAACAGAACAGAACAGAACAGAACAGAATAGGAAGTGGAATAGAGTAGAGTAGAGTAGAGTAGAGTAGAGTAGAGTAGAGTAGAATAGAATAGGAAGTAGAGTAGAGTAGAGTAGAGTAGAGTAGAGTAGAGTGGAATAGAATGGAATAGGGAGTATAGAGTAGAGTAGAGTAGAGTAGAGTAGAGTAGAGTAGAGTAGAGTAGAATAGAATAGGAAGTAGAGTAGAGTAGAGTAGAGTAGAGTGGAATAGAATGGAATAGGGAGTATAGAGTAGAGTAGAGTAGAGTAGAGTAGAGTAGAGTAGAATAGAATAGAATAGGAAGTAGAGTAGAGTAGAGTAGAGTAGAGTAGAGTAGAGTAGAGTAGAGTAGAGTAGAGTAGAGTGGAATAGAATGGAATAGGGAGTATAGAGTAGAGTAGAGTAGAGTAGAATAGAATAGGAAGTAGAGTAGAGTAGAGTGGAATAGAATGGAATAGGGAGTATAGAGTAGAGTAGAGTAGAGTAGAGTAGAGTAGAGTAGAGTAGAGTAGAGTAGAGTAGAATAGAATAGGAAGTAGAGTAGAGTAAAGTAGAATAGAATAGGGAGTATAGAGTAGAGTAGAGTAGAATAGGGAGTGTAGAGTAGAGTAGAGTAGAATAGGGAGAGTAGAGTAGAGTAGAGTAGAATAGGGAGAGTAGAGTAGAGTAGAATAGAATAGAATAGAATAGAATAGGGAGTATAGAGTAGAGTAGAGTAGAATAGAATAGAATAGGGAGTATAGAGTAGAGTAGAGTAGAATAGGAAGTAGAGTAGAGTAAAGTAGAATAGAATAGAATAGGGTGTATAGAGTAGAGTAGAGTAGAGTAGAGTAGGGAGAGTAGAGTAGAGTAGAGTAGAGTAGAGTAGGGAGAGTAGAACAGAACGGACAGAATAGAGTAGAATAACAGTTGGAAGGTACCTTGGAGGTCTTCTAGTCCAACCCCTTACTCAGGTGGGAAACCCTCTACCATTTCAAACAAATGGCTATCCAATCTCTACTTAAAAGCTTCCAGTGTTGGAGCATCCACAACTTCAGATGCTTTGGAGAATAGCTTCACCCCCCCGCTCTTCTTTGTGGCAGCCCTCCAATATCGGAAAACTGCTATCATGTCACCCCTAGTCCTTCTTTTCATTTGGCTAATTCTCAATTGAGTCTGCTCCCAGCTTTCTCTCAGTGATTTCCTACACTCAGATCACAGCAAGCGCCTACCTCACTCAGATCAAAATTATTGCTGGATAATTGTTTCTTAAACATCAACAAACATCGCAAAGGTATTGATAAAATGGAGCCAAAGGCAAAAGCAGGGAAAGAGACATGAACTACGAACAGGTCATGTTATCAGATAATAGATAACTCTGTAGGTAGAAAAACATAGAGAACAGAGGTGGGAAGTAGGACGTCAAGCCATCCCTCTTCCACTCTGCACTTTGTAAAGGGGAATAATTTGGTAGGTGTCCAACAAGAAGGAAACAGCAACACGTTGCTATATCTTCATGTTCCATAGTTAGTGTAAATCACTACATTGGGTGGAGCATGTTGTGCATAGGCGTAGGGAAGGAACAATCACCAAGGGAGTGACCATGACTTTGGTAGACTTGAAACTGAGACGTGACAATGGAAAACGTCCACAAGTCACTTTTTTTCAGTGCTGCTGTAACTTTGAAGGGTCACTAAGAAAAATGGTTATAAGTCGAGGACTAGCTGTATTTTTCTTCCTCTCGTTTTTCTTTTTTTTCTCATTTATTTATCACTTTTCTTTTTACATCTAAAATTGTTTTTGTTCTTTTGTTTTTTACTTTGCAAGAAAAACTTTTTTTAAAAGAAAATGCAATTCATGGGAAAAAGAAGAAAAAGGGAAACATCACGACGATCAATGAATTTACCGGGATTCTATACAAACTGCGATATCGTGTCCTCATGGCCAAAGTAGGACCACAGGAACAACACTCGTCCATGTCTTTGGCCACTATGCACCCCAGGCAACAGTAGCAGAAGGCTCCGCATAGACCTAAGGAAGCAATCAAAGAAAACGTATCTTTATAACTTCAAGTGAAAGGAATAGCAATAGCGCTTAGACTTATATACTGCTTTACAGTGCTTCACAGCATTCTCTAAGCAGTTTACAGAGTCAGCCTATTGCCCCCAACAATCTGGGTCCTCGTTTTACCTGTTGTGGCCCACCAGTGGCCAGCGGAGTTGGCAGCAGATTTGGACAGTGAGGAGGTTTGGTGGGGGGGAACATGGGCCAATCCTGGAGTCTGGGGAAGGCCGAGGTGGCGCAGTGGTTAAATGCAGCACTGCAGGCTACTTCAGCTGACTGCAGTTCTGCAGTTTGGCTGTTCAAATCTCACCGGCTCAGGGTTGACTCAGCCTTCCATCCTTCCGAGGTGGGTAAAATGAGGACCCGGATTGTTGTTGGGGGCAATATGCTGACTCTGTAAACCGCTTAGAGAGGGCTGAAAGCCCTATGAAGCGGTATATAAGTCTAACTGCTATTGCTATTGCTATTGCTATTGCTCTGACGAGGGCTCTGCGTCGGAGGCAAAAAGGGGGCCAGGGCTGTCCGACAGTTACCTTCGGATTCGGAGATCAGTGAGGCAGACAAACAGCTGGAGCCTGTTCCCAGCGTGCGCATGCGCAGAGTTGCCAGACGAAGGGAACAGCTAAAGAACAGGGGTCGACTCGGGAGTAAGGCCACAGGTGGACGATGAATGGCCCCTCCCAGAGGAAATAAAAGAGGCGCGAAAGGGGAGTGGAGTTTGCAGGAGACCATTAGTTTGCTTAATTGGTTTGTGACTCTCTGAGACTCCTTGCCAAGTTTTGCAGATATCGGCCTGACAGCTCTCCAAGCCAGATAAGGTCTGTGACTGTAAATCCTCCCTTGAAAGACTTTGCTGGATGTGAATGAGCAGAATTCACAGTCAATTAATAAAAGGGGTTTTTGTCGGGACCAGGAGTTTGCTTCGTGGTTTGGGGAAGCCGAGGTCAGAACATTACCCATCTTGGAAGGATGGAAAGCTGAGTCAACCTTGAGCCTGGTGAGATTCAAACTGCCAAATTGCAGGCAGCTGGCAGTTAGCAGAAGCAGCCTGCAGTACTGCACTCTAACCACTGCGCCACATGGCTCAAAGGAAAACTGCTCTGCTTGTATCTTAAGAACAGAATTCTCCAAGCTGGTGTGTTCCAGAAGGGTGGGGATTACAAAATATGTAGACACGGCTAATCGCTCTGGCCGTGATGTCTCAGAATTGGAAGTTGTCATCCCCACCCTTCCGGAAGACTCAACGTTGCCGAAGCCATTTAGGGAAGCCTATTTAAAGGAACAATAAACTTTCATAACAGCCTCCTGTGAACCAGAAATTTCCATCTGCATTGTGTCACCGTTTTCTAGATCAACAAGGTGTACATGCCTTAGAGCTCTTGCTTATTCATATCTGGAATTATTACATGTTAGCCGAAGGTGTGTCACTCTAATGCAGTGTTTCTCAACCTTGACAACTTGAAGATGTCCGGACTTCAACTCTCAGAATTCCCCAGCCAGCGAATGCTGGCTGGGGAATTCTGGGAGTTGAAGTCCGGACATCTTCAAGTTGCCAAGGTTGAGAAACACTGCTCTAATGGGTGTGTTGCTTCAGAATTCTTACATTGCAATCACCCAGGAGAAGATTTTGCAAGGAGATATATTATCCCACACTTCTTCATCAGCAGGATGGACACTGCGTCCTTCTTACACGGGGACTAGGGAATTCTGAGAATTACCGTATTTTTCAGATTATAAGATGCACTGACTATAAGACATACCTGAATTTAGAAGAGGAAAACAAAAAAAGGTTTTTGGCCTCCATGAGCCCCATTTTCAGCCTTTTTGTGTGTGGGGGCTTTATTCAGACATTTCCCAGCCTTTTTTTCTACCCATTTTTGTTGCTTTTTAAGCCCTTTTTTGATGCTTTTTTGGCCTGTTTTGGGGGCTTTTCTTCAACCCATTTTTGAGGGGGGGATTCCAGCCTATTTTTGAGGCTTTTTAAAGCCCATTTTCAAGGTTTTTTTCCAAATGAGAGGAAAGGACTCGCTGGAAAAGACCTTGGTGTTGGGAAAGATGGGAAGCCCATTTTTGAGGCTTTTTTCAGCCCATTGAGGCTTTGGGGACATCCATTTTTAGGCTTTCTTTGGGCCATTTTTTAGGCTTTTTTTGGGCCATTTTTGGGGGGGGGAAATGGGCCAAAACTGCCCCAAAAGCAGGCCAAAGAAAGCCTCAAAAAATGGGCCAAAAAGGCCTGAAAAAGGCTGAAAAAAGCCCCCCCAAAGCCCCCAAAATAGGCCAAATAATGGCCTGTGGGTGGGCGGGGTTTTGGCTATATTCGTTCTATAAGATGCACAGAAATTTTCACCCCCTTTTGGGAGACAAAAAAAGTGCATCTTATACTAGTCCAAAAAATACGGTAAGTTCCCACATCTTAAAGTTTCCAAAGTGGAGAAACAGTGAGAGAAGATGGATAGATTCGGTGGCTATGAGTATGTTGTTGGAAGGACCTAGTTGAGGGGTGTCAAACTCTCATCACGTGACGTATCAGGACTTTCCCGCTCTTCGCTAAACCGGGCGGGGCTAGGACCGGCATGTGACGCATCTGGCCCGCAGGCCGTGAGTTTGATACCCCTGACCTAGTTGGAGATGGTTTGCCCGGGAGAAAATCTATTTATGTGGCTGCTAAGGACTGACACTCCCTTAATGACACCTAATTAATCAATTTAACTTGTTCTGAATTTCTGATTCCATCACACGTTGATAGGAAGCGAGTGCAGAAAGTCTTTGCTCACAGCTGGATCAACATTCAAAGGAAGAACAAGGATAAAACTCCATCGCGTAAGAATTCACTCACAGATGTTGCAGTCATCGCCGCAGTCACAGAGTTCAGTCTGCCACTCAAAACTCCTTGTGGTACTGTGACATTGTGGTTGAGTGACAATAGGGGACAACTCCATTGCGCCGCTTGTGGCGAGGTGCTCCAATCTAGCGGGAAAAAGTAAACACCCATTAAAGATTTGCCAAAATGCCTCTTTCAACCCAGATTTTCTGAATAAACTTCATAGCTAGGATAGGGATGACCAACTTGATGTCCCAGGATTGAAAACTCGCCTCTGAGACCTTTA
Organism: Thamnophis sirtalis; assembly: GCF_051295495.1. NCBI lineage: Eukaryota > Metazoa > Chordata > Lepidosauria > Squamata > Natricidae > Thamnophis > Thamnophis sirtalis. Next base: position 9,872,597 of record NW_028261390.1, read on the forward strand.
TATGTGGTTAGTTTGATCTGGGGCTCTAAATGAGGTATGCTCCTTTTGAAAGAGTCAATATGCAATTTGGGAATTCTATTCTATTCTATTCTATTCTTTTCTCTTTCTTTTCTCTTCCCTCTCCTCTCTTCTCTTCTTTCCTCTCTTCTTCTCTCTTCTCTCTTCTCCTCTCCCCTTCCCTCCCCTCCCTTCTCTTCTCTTCCCTGTCCTCCCTTCTTTCCTCTCTTCTCTCATCTCTCCTCTTTCCCCTCTCTCCTCTCTCCTCTCCCCTTCCCTCCCTTCTCTTCCCTCTCCCCTCTTCTCTTCTTTCCTCTCTTCTTCTCTCTTCTCCTCTCTCCTCTCCTCTCCCCTTCCCTCCCCTCCCTTCTCTTCTCTTCCCTGTCCTCTCTTCTTTCCTCTCTTCTCTCTTCTCTTCTTTCCCCTTCCCTCCCTTCTCTTCCCTCTCCCCTCTTCTCTTCTTTCCTTCTCTCTCCTCCCTCTCCCCTCTTCTCTTTTTGCCTCTCTTCTTCTCTCTCCTCTCCTCTCTTCTCCTCTCTCCTCTCCTCTCCCCTTCCCTCCCCTCCCTTCTCTTCTCTTCCCTGTCCTCTCTTCTTTCCTCTCTTCTCTTTTCTCCTCTCTCCTCTCCCCTTCCCTCCCTTCTCTTCTCTTCCCTCTCCTCTCTTCTCTTCTTTCCTTCTCTCCCCTCTCCCCTCTTCTCTTCTTTCCTCTCTTCTTCTCTCTTCTCCTCTCTCCTCTCCCCTTCCCTCCCCTCCCCTCCCTTCTCTTCTCTTCCCTGTCCTCTCTTCTCTCTTCTCTTCTCTTTTCTCCTCTCTCCTTTCTCTTCTCCCCTTCCCACCCTTCTCTTCCCTCTCCTCTCTTCTCTTCTTTCCTCTCTTCTTCTCTCTTCTCTCCTCTCTTCTCTCCCCCTCTCTTTTCTTTTACCCTACCCTACCCAATTCATCACTCTTGCTGGATCAACAGATAGAAGTCCTGTCCAAGAGAACAATCTCTCTCTCTCTCTCTCTCAATCTTTCTCTCCCTCCCTTCAAGATTCCAAGCCATAAGCAACAATTACATGCCACACAAGTGTTCAAATAAACCGTTCCCCGCAGGAACTGGATCATCTACAGCCATAAAATTGTAAACACTGTAAAAGCAATCAAATTGGGCATTATTTCATTCTCCACACCCTCTCTGGAATCATTCAACCTTCCCCTGGGCCTTAAGTTTGACACTCCTGCACTAGATGATTTAATTACTTCTTTTTCCTTGCTCTTTGGGAAGGATGGGGCCTTCCTCAGATTGAGTTCTTGGCTAGCATGGCTAAAGAGAATTGCATCCCTAACCTATGTGGAGATTCACCACATTAATTCTTCCTATTGTGACTTTAGGAATTAGAAGAGCATTCCTCTTGGTGAAGGTGTTATCAATTAGCACTCAGGCTACGTTCTTCGTTATTGCTAAAAATTATTTGAACTGTATTGAACTCTATGACTTATAGAACTAATCTTCTTGTCGCAGCCTCTGCCTTCAATTTGGCTAAATAAGAAAGACCCAACTTCTTCATCCGAGTTCCTAATTTTCGTCCGAGTTTCTGCTTTTTTCAGAAATGCTTTCTGTTTTGTTGTTTATGTTGAGGAGCATAGGATCGCCTTGTGATTAACCCGTGGGTTTCGGGGAAATGTGAAAAGTGCTGAGCTTTACTGGAAATCTTATGAAGTAGGCTGACTCAGGGAACAAACCCAATGCTATCTTGGTCCTACAAGGGCTTCCAAAAGATTGAAACAGCAAATAACTACTCCAGATCCTTTAATGGAAGAATTCTTGATTTTCTCCATGGAATTCCAGCATTTTCCAGGATGCAGGATGAAAATTACTATGGGTATCTGGTTGCATGATCATTGCTGTTTAGTTGCCAAGTTGTGTCCTTGTGACCCAATGGATCACAGCACACCAATTCCGCCCCCCCCCATCCTCTACTTTCTCCCTGAGTTTGCCCAATGTTCACTACATCGATGACCCTTTCTAACCATTTCCTCTTTTCCTGTCCCCTTCTCCTTTTGCTTTCCATCTTTCCCAACACCAGAGTGTTTTCCAGCGAGTCCTCTCTTCTCATTTGGAAGCCAACACGTTTGTGCTTCTGCTTTCTGTTGCATATTAGATAGATATTAATCTCATGTAAGCCTTACAACATCTTCTGTGTTTTCAAAATACAGCAGCTTCGTCATTCTTACTTCGTGAATATTTGAAGCGTTGGTCGGAAAAGCCACTGAAAAGTTCCTCCAAAGCTGGCTCGGGGCCACATATCAGAGGTGGTATTCAGCAGGTTCTGACCAGTTCTGGAGAACTGGTAGCGGAAATTTTGAGTAGTTCGGAGAAGCGGTAAATACCACCTCTGGCTGGCCCCGCCCCCATCTATTCTCTGCCTCCTGAGTCCCAGCTGATCGGGAAGGAATGGGGATTTTGCAGTATCCTTTCTCTCGAGTGGGGAGGGAATGGAGATTTTGCAGAATCCTTCCCCTGGAGTAGGAGGGAATGGAGATTTTGCAGTATCCTTCCCCTGGAGTGGGGAGTGTTGAATACTAGCGCGGGAAAACTAGCGCGCGAACAAAGGGCTCCTTCCTGATTGGTTCCCGGGCGGAGCCGGTTCAATCCTCGCCCTGATTGGCCGAGCTACTCGACGCCCCATTGGCTCCTCGTTCAAACCCGGGGGTATAAATGTAGGGCGCGAAACACGCCACGTTGAATCGCAGTTTACTATGAGCTGAATAAAGTCACTTTCCTCTTAACTCTTGTCGCGTCCTTCCCTTCGCTCCAAGCTACAAAACTGGCGACGAAGGTGGGATTCCGATTCCCGCGACCACGGAGAAGAACAGCCAGCTGCCACCGCGTCTGAACCAGCTAGCACGCTATCCTCGGACCAAGAACGCCGGCAGCGAACGCGAAATTTTCTCCGTCATTCTCTCTCTCTCTCCGGCTCCACATCACGATGGCGTCATCGCTTCCTCCTTTCGCGCCATTCGGCGGAGCCACCGGAGAATCATGGGACGGGTTCATGGAGCGGTTCGAGTGCTACCTAATCGCCTCGAAAAACCAGGCTCAGACCGACGAGGAGAAGTGCAGTTTCTTCCTGTCCTGCTGTGAGCCGTCCATGTTCGCCTCTGCGAGAGCCCTGGCCGCCCCGAGGCCAGCCTACAAACTTGGGTGGGCCGAGCTGATGTCCAGGCTGAGGAACCACTACGCTCCCTCACCCTCTCTGTTTGCACGCCGTTTCGCTTTCCGCCGCCGAGTACAAAGGGCCAACGAGTCCATTAGCCATTTCCTGGAGGTTTTGCGCACCGTGGCCGCCCAGTGTGATTTCGCGGACCTGGAGGAGAATCTTGCGGAACAGTTTGTGTGCGGGGTCCGCGACGCACATTTACGCGGCCGATTACTCCGGAATCACAAGATTACCCTGATGCAAGCCGTGGAGATAGCGCGAGCAGCCGAACTCTCCGAACAATCCACGGCCGACATGGAACGCCTCCAGCTAAACCCCCCCGCACAGCCCGCCGCGGGGCCGTCCACCCAGACGAACCTCGTCGACGATCTCTCCCCTGCCGAAGACGAGGAGGAGGAGGAGGAAATCGTTGGCCAGATGAGGATGCAGCCGAAGCAGAGGCCACCCCAGCAACCGCCGGCGCCCGTTCAGCCAGCCTCAAACGCACCTTGCCGCGGATGTGGCGGCCGCCACAGCCGCGCAGCCTGCCCGTACCGCTCTGCCGTTTGCCGCCGCTGCCGAGGAGAAGGGCACCTCGCCAGAGTATGCCGGGCTCCCCTGCCAGCCCCGTCGTTCATGCAACCCAGCAACCAGCGCCCGGCGCCGCAACGCCGCCAGCAACCACGTCCCGCGAAGCGCACTGAGGACTGCTACTCAACCTACCAGCCCTCCAGCGCTGACTGCGTGGTCTACCAGGCATCCCACGTTCCTGCCGGCCACCGGAAAATAAGCACCGCCGTCCGGCTCGAAGGTCAGCTTTGCCAAATGGAGGTGGACTCTGGTTCATCCCGTTCTCTCCTATCTTGGGCTTTGTTCTCCCGCCTTTGCCCCGGGGTTCCCCAGAGAAAGCTGCGCCCCGCCCGGGTCTCCCTCCTAGACTACCAGGGAAATGGGATTCCCACAGCCGGGATATACCACATCCGGGTGGAATACGGGAATTTTAAAGGGAAACTCCCAGTTTTAGTCGTTAGAAACAACCTGCCCGCTCTCCTGGGGTTGGAATGGTTCTCCGCTTTGGGCCTCACCATAGAAGGGGTACACAGGGTAGTTCCCCTCGCCGTAGATAGCGTCCTAGACGAGTTCTCAGACGTATTTGATGGGAGATTGGGCTGTTATAAGGGCACCCCAATTTCCCTCTGCCTCGATCCCCAGGTCGCTCCCGTTAGACTAAAGGCACGCAGGGTTCCCTTCGCATTGCGAGCAAAAGTAGACGCAGAACTGGACAAACTTATTGAGCAAGGGGTACTCGAGCCCGTAGATCACGCCCGTTGGGAAACCCCCATAGTCCTCCCGGTCAAACCCGACGGATCGGTGAGAATATGTGCCGACTACAAGTCGACCATCAATTTGGCCCTGCAGGCAAACCCGTATCCGGTTCCCGTAGTGCAGCACCTACTCCACTCCTTAGGACAGGGCCGCATTTTCGCCAAGCTAGACATGGCACAGGCCTACCAGCAGCTTCCCGTAGACGACGATGCGGCTACAGCCCAGACCATCGTCACCCACCGCGGGGCCTTCCGTTGCCGCCGCCTACAATTCGGCGTCTCGGTTGCCCCTGGGATTTTCCAGAGCCTCATGGAGCGGTTGCTCCATGGGCTCCCAGGCGTCGTTCCCTACTTCGACGACGTCCTGGTCGCAGCCCCCAGCCACTCGGAACTCCTGAAAACACTGCGGGAGGTCCTCACACGTTTTAGGGAGGCAGGACTGAAATTAAAGCGCAGCAAATGCGAAATTGCCGTTCCCAAAGTTGAGTTCTTGGGGTTCCTCATTGATGCCCAAGGCATCCACCCCACTCCTTCCAAAGTTGCCGCCATCAAAAACGCACCCGCACCCACCTCTAGGGCGGAATTACAGGCGTTCCTGGGGCTTCTAAATTTCTACGCCCCTTTTATCCCCCACAAGGCGTCACTAGCTGAGCCGCTACACCGACTACTTGACCGGTCAGCGGCCTGGAAATGGGGTAGCCGTGAAGCGCACGCGTTCGCGGCTATAAAAGATATTTTAACTTCATCGGCAGTCCTAATCCAGTACAGCGATAGGATGCCTCTAATTCTGACTTGCGACGCCTCCCCCTATGGCGTTGGGGCGGTCCTGAGCCACGTCCTCCCGAACGGCTCAGAAGCCCCCATAGCTTTCTATTCCCGGACACTCTCCTCCACGGAGCGGAACTACAGCCAAATCGATAAAGAGGCCCTGGCTGCAGTCTCCGGCATTAAGCGGTTCCATGACTACCTCTACGGTAGGAATTTCACCCTGGTCACGGATCACAAGCCCCTCTTGGGGCTACTGGCGGGCGACAAGCCAACCCCCCCCATTTTGTCCCCCCGCATGACTAGATGGACGGAGTTTCTAACAGCGTATTCATATACGCTGTTATACCGTCCGGGCAAACAGCTAGGGCACGCAGACGCTCTAAGCCGTTGCCCTCTGCCAGAGACGGACACAGCCCACGTGCCCGCGCTCTCTGTTCTGTCCATCGCCGAATCCGACCTCCCTGTCTCGGCCGCGGACGTCGCAGCCTGCACAAAGGCTGACCCCGTCCTATCTCAGGTTGCTTCATGGGTTTTGAGGGGGTGGCCCACGGAAAAGGTAGCGGAAGAATTCCGTCCATTCAAAATGCGACAAGCCGAACTCGCCCTTCATGGGGGGTGTCTTGTCTGGGGGGATAGGGTAGTGATCCCCACAGCCCTGCGGGCACGAATCCTGCCTGCACTCCATAAAAACCACCCAGGCATAGCACGAATGAAAGCGTTAGCCCGTAGCTATGTGTGGTGGCCTTTGTTAGATTCCGAAATCGCAGATTATGTAGGCCGATGTAGAATATGCCAAAATTCCAGGCCGAATCCCCCCACAGCCGCCCCTCGCGAGTGGGAAATCCCTAGAGGCCCATGGTCCCGTTTACATATTGATTTCGCCGGTCCCTTCCACGGCCGAAACTTTATGATAGTGGTAGATGCTTACTCTAAGTGGGTGGAGCTGGTGATCATGACCTCCACCACAGCGGAGAGTACAGTGAGGGCCCTCCGTAAGATGTTCGCTACCCATGGGTTACCGGATGTGATAGTTTCCGATAATGGGCCCCAGTTTACCTCCACCACGTTCCAAGAATTCCTGGCCGAGCAAGGAATCAGACATGCGGCCACAGCCCCCTATCACCCAGCTAGCAATGGCCGGGCGGAGCGCGCAGTTCGCTCAGCGAAAGAAGCCTTGGGCCGCATGGGCCAGGGCGACTGGCAAGAAAGAGTGGCGGCTTACCTCTTGAGCCAGCACTCCATACCCTGCCCAACGACGAATAAAAGTCCCGCAGAGCTCTTGATGGGTAGGAGATTGCGAACCTCCCTAGACAGGCTCCATCCACTCTACGCAGGGGATCTGCCGAGCAACCTGGGGGCCCTCCCTTCCCACGCGTTTAAGTTAGGGGATCCGGTATGGGCCCGCTCCTTTTCCGGGGATCCACGGTGGGTTCCCGCAACCATCACAGCTCTGACCGGCCCCTGTTCCTTCAGGGTCGGCCTGGCCGACGGAGCACAATGGAGGCGCCACGTGGACCAATTAAGGCGTCGCCTTCCCGCGGAAACAGACGGCCCGAGCCCTGCGCACACCCGCTCACACCAGGAGCCAACATCGTTGATTTTTTCCCCATCGGACCGTTTCCACCCGGGGAACGAGAGGCAAGCCGATGCGAACTTTCCGGACAGGCACGCCTCAACCGGCTACTCTTTTCCTCGAAGCCCTTATCGAGACTCTGAACCTACACCCCAACCAGACTGCACGGGACCGCAACCGGACACTCCGGTTGCCACGGAAACGCCACCCCAGACAGTTGGACATTGGACAAGGGACCCGGGGCCAGCTCTCTCCCGCGGGCCCGAACCACAGGTTCACCGCCCTACCACGGACACACCTCCGCCAGCGGGTTCCCCCCCGTCAACGACCGCCGGGGAGCCACGAAGGTCAGGGCGAGAACGCCACCGCCCCGCCTACCTACAAGACTATGTTTGCCCTTCCCAAAAGAACTCTTTGACTGGGGGGGGAGGGGTGTTGAATACTAGCGCGGGAAAACTAGCGCGCGAACAAAGGGCTCCTTCCTGATTGGTTCCCGGGCGGAGCCGGTTCAATCCTCGCCCTGATTGGCCGAGCTACTCGACGCCCCATTGGCTCCTCGTTCAAACCCGGGGGTATAAATGTAGGGCGCGAAACACGCCACGTTGAATCGCAGTTTACTATGAGCTGAATAAAGTCACTTTCCTCTTAACTCTTGTCGCGTCCTTCCCTTCGCTCCAAGCTACAAAAGGGAGGGAATGGAGATTTTACAGTATCTTTCCCCTGGAGTGGGGAGGGAATGGAGATTCTACAGTATCTTTCCCCTGGAGTGGGAGAGAATGGAGATTCTACAGTATCCTTCCCCTGGAGTGGGAGGGAATGGAGATTTTACAGTATCTTTCCCCTGGAGTGGGAGGGAATGGAGATTTTACAGTATCTTTCCCCTGGAGTGGGAGGGAATGGAGATTTTACAGTATCCTTCCCCTGGAGTAGGAGGGAATGGATATTTTGCAGTATCCTTCCCCTGGAGTAGGAGGGAATGGAGATTTTGCAGTATCCTTTCTCTCGAGTGGGGAGGGAATGGAGATTTTACAGTATCCTTCCCCTGGAGTGGGAGGGAATGGAGATTTTACAGTATCTTTCCCCTGGAGTGGGAGGGAATGGAGATTTTGCAGTATCCTTCCCCTGGAGTGGGGAGAGAATGGATATTTTACAGTATCCTTCCCCTGCCATGCCCACCAAGCCACACCCACCAAGCCATGCCACACCCACCAAGCCATGCCACACCCACCAAGCCACACCACACCCACCAAGCCACGCCCACAGAACCAGCAGTAAAAAAACATTGAATCCCACCACTGCCACATATTCATCAGTCTATTGAATTGGACAACTTTGAGTGTTATAATCCAAACGATCAGGCAGTCGACAGATTAGGCAAAACTCTTGCCAGCAACTGTAGTTGTGTAGCTCCTGACTTGCTTCATTTCATTTATTTTGGCATTGGATTTCCACATGCAAAGTATTGAGTAAGTGTGACTATTACGGGATATTTGGTCTGTCTCCAGCTACTGTAGTGATCACACTGAGCTTCTGGGATGCTGTAGCACAGGGGTATCAAACTCCATTGTTTCTTGAGTGCTGACCACATAAAAATTTATTCTGAACTTTTGCTTTTCTGACAGCTGATTGACAGTTCTGGGCTCTGTGTGCCTGCTTTACATTTCTTCATTTTTATTTTCAGAATTTCGTTAAACTTTTGGAATAGTTTTGTTTGTTGCTCACCTTCGTGGTTTTTTTTCCCCTTCCCGAAACTTACAACTGTACTTATTACTCTTTATTTAGAAACTCCTGCTCATGCAGATGTCCCGTCCTGCTGGGAAGTTCTGCTTATCACTGCTTTGACCTCATTAAAATCGTCTTTAGGAACAGCGCCCTATCTTTAAAGAATGACGCAAGGAAAAATTACCCTCTTGATTGCCCTCTTACTCATAAGGCAAACAGAGTTAGGAATTGATCAAGGAGGATATTCGTAGTTCAGGGTTGAAATGAGGGCCCCTGATGCTTTCTGAGTTTGATTGTTCCCTTGCAGACATTTCATTGCCAAACTAGGTAACATCATCAGTGCTAATAAGGTATAGGGCAGTGGTGGGTTTTAAACATTTTTTGAACCTACTCTGTGGGTGTGGCCTCCTTTGTGGGAGTAGATTGCCGGCCATGTGTTCTCTCTCTCTCTCTCTCTCTCTCTCTCTCTTTCCTTCCTTTTGTCTCTCTGTCCCTTTTTCCTTTTTTTCTTTCATCTCTTTCTCACTTTTTCTTTCTTCCTTTCTTTTTTCTTTATTTCTTTCTTCCTTTCTTTCTCTTTCTCTCTCTCTGTGGGTGAGTGTGTGTGCGTGTGCGTGTGTGTGTGTGTCAGTGGTGGGTTTCAAAAAAATTTGGAACCTCTTCTGTAGGTGTGGCCTGCTTTCCGGGTCCACTGGTGGAACCTCTTCTAACCGGTTCGGTAGATTTGACGAACTGGTTCTACCGAACTGGTGCGAACTGGTAGGAACCCACCTCTGGTATAGGGCTACAGGTGGCATGCAGAGCCCTCTCTGCGGGCAGGCAAGCTGTTGCCCCAACTCAACTCCACCACGTTTTTCAGATCCCTGCTGCGGGGTGAGGTTACTTCTTAAAGAAAATAAGGCATCAATGTATTCCAATGTTTGGTGCCTCATAGCCCTTATAGGTGTGGTGTATTGAGTGCAATTCTTTTTAGCTAATATATTTTAGTAAGTACCGTATTTTTCAGAGTATAGTATAATTTGAAACGTAACATCACAAACAGTGTCTATCTTCTGTACTGTTTGCTGTTTGCTGCAAGGAGGCAAACTGCTGGGAGGCAGATTTTTTTTTCTCCTTGTTTTCCTCCCCAAAAGCTAGGTGTGTCTTATACTTCGGAGCGCCTTATACACCAAAAAATACAGTAATTAATATATGAAATGTTGCATGGAACTTTGGGAGAAGAAATGGTGGACTGAAAACAGCTCTGTAGAATGAAGAGGAGGTGAGAAGCTAATTCCATTCCAGGCAAGGAAGGGACTTGAAGTGCTCCAGACATTTGCTGCTCATGAAGAGTCTACAAGATAGTGATCTCCAGAATTTTTTTTAATGTTCTGGGAAAAGGGGGAATAGCCATTTTGCTCAAACCTTGGTTGATGCCTTTGAAAGGACATTGTTTGTATAGTTCTTAGCCATTTTCAGAAATTGCTTTTCAGTTGTTTTGGATCAACAAGTTTTACAACACGGAGTGAGTTTCTCTCCATCCTTAGCCAAAGAAATTTTAATTAGAAGTTTAAGAACTTTATTTATTAAACAGCAAACGGGTGATAAAAGTTTGTTTTGGGAAAGTTACCGATAAACTAAAGATCCAGATCAATTTGAAATAATATGCTGGGATTAATTGTAAAGAATTTTTCTCGTGGAAAAAATGCTTTTGGTTTTTAATTCTTTTAAATCAATGCTGAATGAATCTTTTGGATTAGCACTGACCATTGATGATGTTGCCTACACAAGTTGGCTAATTGAACATCTGTAAGCAAACAAGCAAGAGATCACCATGGACTCCCCAGTTGAACCCTGAGTTACAGATACTCCCTCCTATTTGTTCTTTCAGTTTGAAGGACTGTCCCACAAAATTAGCACCTGTAGAAGCTCCCTGGCAGTCTTTCATTTGATGATGGGATTCACATTACATTCGTATGAAAATTATCTTCTGTATTTCTAAACCCACACCCATGCATTTAAAATGGCTTATGCAGATTTAATGCCGGCCTTATTTTTGTTGATCCGGTTTCTTGCTAATGACTTTTCTTTTCAAGGGATGATGGTAAATGTTCACCATCCTCTGCTCTCATCAATTACACCACACAGAAATCGCAAACACAACAATGAACACATTGAATTCCCACTGATTTCAACAGAGGGCGAAGCAGACACTTTATAGCAGGGGTGTCAAACTCAAGGCCCATGGGCCGCATCCAGCCCGCAATGTGGTTGGATCCGGCCCACAGGGCCATCCTGGAAAATGTAAGGGGGGCGACACGCGTCTGACAAGTTCTATCCAGTGCAAAGAGGAAACATGCCAGGAGTTTGGCAAATGGTGTCAAGCTGGCCACGCCCACCTAATTGGCTACACCACTCAGTCAGCCACCCGGGAGGTGTGAGTTGCTACCGGCATTACTCGCTTCGCTCATGCACAAACCAAACATGCTCTCTGCGCATATGTGCATTTACACCTAAAAAGGTCTGCGCATGCGCAGAATGTTAGAAAAGGGAGGGATTATATTTCTGCAATGGAGACTGTTCTGTGCATGCGCAGAACCAAATTTGTAGATGGCACTGCCGACAATAGAACCGGTTTGGGTGCGTGGGTGGCCGAGTTACTACCTACTCGGCTGAACCAGTCCGAACCGGTAGGAACCTACCTATGTCCCCCAGCCCCCCAAGTTCAACCACAGCCTGATGTGGCCCTCAACGAAATTGAGTTTGACACCCCTGCTTTATAGCATCAGGGAATTAAAGCACTAATGTCGGTGCTTTTTCAAAAGGCAACTGGATTTTGTTCTTCCTTTAAGACATTTCATTTCTCATCCAAGAAGCAGATTTCAGTTCTGACTAAATAGTGGCGGATGGAAGGATTTATATTCCTTGCAATCATCTGGTCGTTAGTACTCTTTGGGAAAACCATGACCTGGATGACTGAGAATCTCCATCGACACTTATTGTCAGTCATTTGCAGTTATGAAATTATCTTTGTTTACAATTTCTGGAACTTGGTGTAGGATTTTGAGGTGGAAAACCTGACAAGTGTACTGTAAATCCTAAAATAAACTTAATACAACCGAAATGCACTCCCGCATGGATTCTCGCACATCTTACTTCTCACCCCAGAATAAAAATAGCACCTCTTCATCTACATCAGAGGTGTCAAACTCAATTTCACAACATCACGGTTGTGTTTGGCCTCGGGAGTAGGGGGGGCAGCATGGGCGTGGCCAGCTTGATGTCAGTCACATCGGGGGTAGCCTGTGGTGGTCTGAGCGCTCTGCCAGCAAAAATGGGCTCCCGAGCGCCGTTTTTGGCCACAACAGCCTCCTGCATCCCTCTGCCAGTGAAAATGGAGTCTGGGTGGGTGGTGGCTCCATTTTCTCTGGAAGAGGCACCGTGGGCAGGTTCTTCCTAAAATAAATCCTAAAATAAACTTAATTCAATCGAAATGCACTCCCGCATACATTCTTGCACATCTTACTTCTCACCCCAGAATAAAAATAGAAAAACCACACACCTCTTTACTTACATCAGAGGTGTCAAACTAGCATCAGGATTGTGTTTGACCTCAGGGGTGGGGTGAAGTGGACAGCATGGGCGTGGCCAGCTTGATGTCACTCGTGTCAGGGGGAGCCTGTGGTGGTCTGAGCGCTCTGCCAGCAAAAATGGGCTCCCGAGCTCCGTTTTTGGCCGCAACAACCTCCTGCAGCCCTCTGCCAGTGAAAACTGAGTCTGGGAAGGTGGTGAATGGATCCATTTTCGCTGGCAGAGGCACCGCGGGCAGGTTCTTTGCTGTTTCCAGGACAGTCCCAAGGACCAGGTCTAAGCACCTGTGGGCCGGATCCAGGGGCCCCAGTCCTTGGATTTGACACCTCTGACCTACATAATGCAGTCCTGTCTGTTTTGCATCATTGATCTAACTGCTGTGGTTGCTGCTAATGTACTGGGTGACACCCCCGGGGGCAAAAACCCATCCACCTCAAGACTAAACAATTTTGTGAAAGAAGCCTAAGAAAGCTAGCATACAAGGTTGCTCAACTTTTTAGGTGTCAGGAAGCTCAACACAATTCACAGGTAAAGCAATGCTGATATGTATTCTGTCCTCGTGGTAACCTCCAGAGCTAGTTATTATTAGAAGTTCAAACTCAAGTAGATAAGCTCCAATTTTGTTCCTACTCTCTGTTCTCACCAGCAAGATTAAAGGCTCAGCTTCGGATCATGAAGCAGAATTTGGAGGACAGATAGTCGGGGCATTGAAGCAAGCTTATCAGCTTTTAAACAAGTCCCTTTTAAATCTACGATATCTCATTTTCTAAGTGCACCAAAGATTTGAGTTCAGAGCCCTTAAATTATACATGTGATATCCCCCCATAAAATATCCTTTCTACAGGCTTCTACCACATTCCCCCCCCCAATCTATAAGAAAGTTCTTTTTAATATGACTGTATTGAAATATACAATCTTTCTTGTTTCCATAGCACAGAGTGCAAAAATTCAAAAAATTGGATATTTGCATCAGCTGAGTATATAGTCTCTACGATATCTTCATGTACATAGGCCATCATTCAAAATCACTAAGATAGAGTAATTTCATTCAATTCCTGTATTCCTATATTTCTGGTGCACCTTTGCAAACAGAAGATGAAAGATACAACTCAACAAAAAAAAATGTTTTTGCTAATGTTGAAGAATTAGCTGTCGTTCTTAGCCACTTCATTCATTTATGGAGCTCAAGACTGAAAACCCATAGGCACCCACCTGGAAACAGACCTCATGAAATATGGTTTACTTCTAATTAAACCTGAGATTATTGTAAAATATCTCAAAATAGTTTGATTCAGGATTGTCGGTTAATAATGATCAACAAACCAATTTAAAAAGTCTTGAAGCTTGTTGTCTAGAGCTAATTTTCACTGTTCTAAGTTAAAGATTACCTGGTTAGCATTTACCCAAATAAATTTAAACCTTTTGGAGTGATCAACTGGGGAAAAAAAACACCTTTACACATACCTTTCTGTTGTATTGTCGCTCAAGGAGAAGTTTCTTTCTCTAAAGACAAGCTAACCAATATGTCACCTGCACATGAAAAAGTTCACAGTCCTTTGATGTGATGCTAAATCATGAAGGGCTGCTTATATTTGGAGGAGATAATTAATGGTTGCTTTAATTGATCTTAACCTGATAATGCGCAAAAACAGTCATTAGTCCTGCATGTCAAAATAGTAAATTAGTTGTTGAGGTGACTCTCCCTTGCATAATGACAAAAATGGAATTGGGTTGGTGTCACACTCAGTATGCTTTTGCACGCCAGCAATAATGTGTTCCTATATTTAGAGAAGTTTATCCTGCAGTTTTGCTATTGGGGGCGGGGGGTGGGGGAGAATCTAACAAATTAGTTTAATCTGATAAATTAAACATTAAAATACATTGGTACGATTAATCTACCCTGTTCTCCTGAAAATAAGACCTCCCTGCATAATAAGCCCAATCGGGCTTTTGAATGCATGCGTTAAAATAAGCCCTCCCCCCAAAATAAGCCCTGCCCAAAAATATTTAAACGCATGCGCAGCGGGTCTACACCATTTCCTCTGGTTGCTTGCCACACAAACAACACAAGGTGAGGTGCCCCCGACACATGTGATGGTGAGCTGGCCACCCCCCCCCCAACATCAAACACAATGCTGATGTGGCCCTCAATGAAATCGAGTTTGACACCTCTGGTATAGGGTTTCCTGCCTAAGATCTCTTCCAACTCATTCTATTCTATTCTATTCTATTCTAAAGCTTTTTTAAAAATAAAAACCATAGTAAATAATATGATGGTTATATAATTGATATCATAATGGAAGATAGTATACTTTTCCATAGCAGTTGATATTATCGCATATATATTTACATGCACATGATTATAATGATTATGATGATGCTTATATTTTAAAACTTTGCACATATAGAAAACACTATGTTCAATTTAGAAATTATAATTGATACCCTGTTTCTCTGAAAATAAGACCTCCCCAGATAATAAGCCCAATTGGGCTTTTGAATGCATGCGCTAAAATAAGCCCTCCCCCCAAAATAAGCCCTCCCTGAAAAAATTGCAACACAGCAGCAACCTTGAGGTGACCACGCTCGGCGCCTCCTGAACCTCAAAAATAATAAGACGTCCTCGAAAATAAGGCCAAGCGCTTATTTCGGGGGTCAAAAGAAAATAAGACCCTGTCTTATTTTCGGGAAAACACGGTATCATAATGGAAGATAGTATACTTTTCAGTAGTGATTGATATTATATATGCTTATGATGTTTATATTTTAACACTTTGGACACCTAGAAAACACACCGTTCAATATAGAAATGGAATTTATGATATAAAACAATAAAAAATATTATTTTAAAAAAATGAAAACCAACTCAAAAAGCCACACTCTACAGAAAGGCATTTTGTTCTGGGTTGATACCACTCTGTCACGCTGTGATTATGGTTTTTTCTGTACAGAGGATATGACAAGAGGGCAGTTGTGAAAGGCAGGGAATTCACCATTAGTTTCATCCATTCAAAGATGGGCTTGGCAAATAATCCATTCAAAGATGGGCTTGGCAAATAATCCAGGTGAAACAAATACAGAAAGACAAAATGAGCAAACATTAAGTGTTTTGTACTCTCTGTGTCAGCTGATTCCAAGGTAGGGCATCATATTTATCAGAGGACATCATTCAAGCTCAACAAAGTGTGGGAAGTTAGCACCTACCCCTCCCTCTACTAGAGAGGAGGTGAAATATTTTGGGGAATGTTAAGGGGGCAGAGTATTATATTTCCCTGGATGAGAAAAGGAGAAACATGTTTTAAAGCAGGGGTCCCCAACCTTTCGAACCTCAGGGACCACTAAATTCATAGTTTTATATCCCGTGGATCATTAATATGAATTAGTGGCGGGGTGGGGTCCTTCAGGCACTTAGCTTGGCCACCTGTTAGCAGAGAGAAGCGCCTGGAGTCAAGCCTAGGTTTGCTGTCCATTGCAGCTAGGAATCTCAAATATGGCCAGGAATGAATGTTTGTCTTCTAGCCAGCCCGGACGCTAGATCTGCCCCCTGCAAATTCTGTCTTTTGAGGAGCCCGGCCAAAGTTTCACGCACTGCTCACTGAAGCACCTGGATTCCCAGGGAGGGAGGGAAGGGCTGCAGGCAACCAAGCTAAGTGCTTGAAGGACCCCATCCCATCAGCAAGCGGGAGCAATTACTTCAGCAGGCCATATCCAGCCCGAGGGCCGTAGTTTGAGGATCCCTGATTTAGTGCAATATAAAAAATGCAAAATGCAACGATCTTTCTGTGGACCACCAAACTTTTCTCATGTACCACCAGTTGGGGGCCACTGTTTAAAGACAAAGCAGCTCCCTGCAGCTTCCTGTCCTCCACCCCACCCCCTTTGTCAATGGGTCATTAAGGCCTGAGCCAGTCTACTCTACATAACAAAGATCTACCTACTTCAGACAGGAAGCAGGAATCCCAAAGCCCTTTCATTGCATCACCACCCAGCAAGGCTCAACCAAACTTGGACTCAAAAGACAGACCGACTACAAAGTTAGCTAAGACCCCTGCCCCCCGGGAGTCTGACTGCCAACGGGATATATTTCTTGAACAGGAACAGGAAACTCTAAGGTGGAGCCCAGCGAGGACATAAAACCCAGGAACTCTCATCATCTTTGCCCTTTTTGCTTCCAGATCTTCAAGGCATGTGACCCGCTTTTCTCCCAGGACCTCAAACCAATGGTGGGATTCAGCCGGTTCGCACCAATTCGGGAGAACCATTTGTTAACTTTCTGAGCAGTTTGGAGAACTGGCAGTTGGAAGAAATCTCCTTCCAACAGCCTTTGTTTCCCCCCCCCCCCACTTTACAGGAAGGCGTTCAGACAGAAAGCTTTAGGTTTCCATGATGGCTGCGGCTATCATTGATGTTCAGTGTGTAATCCCCCATTTCTAATCTAACGATTAATATTTAGGGCAGCTTTTTTGCAAGCAAAGAAGCTATTTGTATTTTTGTACAGGCAATCCTTGTTCATTTAGTGAGCATTCAAAGTTACAATGGCACTGAAAAAAGTGACATTATCGTTTTCCACACTTATGACCGTTGCAATAGCAATAGCAATAGCAGTAGACTTATATACCGCTTCATAGGGCTTTCAGCCCTCTCTAAGCGGTTTACAGAGAGTCAGCATATTGCCCCCAACAATCTGGGTCCTCATTTTACCCACCTCGGAAGGATGGAAGGCTGAGTCAACCCTGAGCCGGTGAGATTTGAACCGCTGAACTGCTGATCTAGCAGTAGCCTGCAGTGCTGCATTTAACCACTGCGCCACCTTGGCTCTTGCAGAATCCCCACGGTCATGAGAGGCCAGGCGAGGTGAAGCGCCCCTTGACGTGAATGGCATCAAGTTGGCCGCGCCCATCTGGTCACATGGCCATCCAGCCACGCCTACACAGCTGGTCATTAGAGCAGAGAACCAGTTGTTAAATTATTTGAATCCCACCACTGCCTCAAACTATGTGGTCCTGTCCACCATCAATAAACCTTCTTCCCAAGCAACTTCCATGAATCCAGTGTCTTCCCCCCCGCCCACCTTGAAACTGAACCCAGATGGACATTTCTTCCAACAAAAGAATTTGGGGAGAACCCTCAATGACATTAATACCACATAAATTACCTCAGCGTTACGCTTGAAAGCGTACCTGGCCTGCCACACCCTACGGAGATATTATTTTCAAGAATAATTGTGCAATTTACACTACTCTTGTTAGGCTGCATAGTTTTATGACTGGAGGGATAGGCAATTATACTGGGCTGGGGGAGCAAACTCAAAACAGCTTTTGCGAATGCAAACTCCCACAAACAAAACCTTTGGAGGACTGCTGTACTTTGCTGATTTTTTTGGCTATTGGAAGATTTGTATTTGTATTTATTAGTTTCTCAAACATGTACAAGATAGCAGGTATAAATATAAACATGGACATGACTAAAAGAAATGAATACAAATAAATGGGGACAGTAGGACAGGGACGGAAGGCACGCTGGTGCGCTTATGCACGCCCCCTTTACGGACCTCTTAGGAACGGGGTGAGGTCCAGACAGTAGACAATTTAAGGTTGAAGCTGTTTGAGGGTTTGAGGAGGTAACAACGGAGTCAGATAGTGCGTTCCAGGCGTTGACCACTTTGTTGCTGAAGTCGTATTTTCTGCAATCGCATTTGGAGCGGTTTACTTTGAGTTTGTATCTATTGTTTGCCTGTGTATTATTGAGGTTGAAGCTGAAGTAGTCTTTGACAGGTAGGACGTTGTAACAGACAATTGTGTGTACTGTGCTTAGATCATACCGCAGGTGGCGCAATTCCAGATTGTCCAAGGCCAAAATTTTGAGCCTAGTGGCATAGGGAATTCAACTGTGAGTAGAGGAGTGGAGGACTCTTCTCGTGAAATACCTCTGGACTCGCTCAATCGTACTAATGTCCGATATACAGTGTGGATTCCAGGCAGACGAGCTGTATTCGAGAATTGGTCTGGCAAAGGTTTTGTATGTCCTAGTTAGCAATACAATATTACTGGGGAAGAAGCTTCGCAAGAGGATTTGCCAGTCGTCCCTTGTCACTAAAGGTATAAAATATTAAGCCACTTGTTTAATGTTTATTTATTAATGTTTATTTATGTTTATTTATAACTGCCCAACTCACACATAGGTGACTCCTATGTGGGATTGCCTGAAATTAATTAATTCAATTGTATATTATTTAGGCATTATAGTAAATTTATATTCCTAATCATCTTGAGACACTAAATTAAGAATGTCTGAAGTACCTACAATGGTTTTACAAATGGCCTGGGTTAGAGGATCAAATCACAGAAAGTTTAAAAAAAACATAAATTAAAAAAAGCAGTTTTTATTTTTTTATTGTTTTATCATTTGATCCTCTCCTTAGAAGCTGAAGGCAACATGGAATTAGCTGCTCGCGGTTTTTAATTCTGAGCTTTTAATTTAAACCCTAAAGCAGGAGCAGGTAATTCAGAGTAATAGCATGGTTCATGATTGCCAGAGACTACCCTCACTATGATGATTAATTTTAATTTTTTGACTTTGGTCAGCTAGTAGTTCTGTGGCAGCCATGATCCAGTGGGCATTCCTAGCAATCTGTGATCCTAGCCAGCCTCAATACAGAAAAAAGAAGTGAAACTAACTTTAAAAAGTTAAAAAATACAACTTCAGCTTCTTCCACTTACCCACATGTCATATGATGCATGAAATTGATGCACTTTTTTTCCCCACTCTGAACATACAGCTTGAGGGCCTTCTAAAGCCAGCAATTTAAGAGATGATAAATTTGGAACATTCCCAGTTGTAATGTAGGGTTGTGAAAGGTGGACCATGAGGAAGGCTGAGCGCCAAAGAATGGAGGCCTTTGAACTCTGGTGCTGGAGAAGACTCCTGCGAGTCCCTTGGGCTGCAAGGCAATTAAACCAGTCAGTCCTAGAGGAGATCAACCCTGACTGCTCTTTAGAAAGCCGGATCCTGAAGATGAAACTCAAGTACTTTGGCCACCTAATGAGAAGGAAGGACTCCTTGGAGAAGAGCATCATGCTGGGAAAGACTGAGGGCAAAAGAAGAAGGGGAAGACAGAGAATGAGGTGGCTGGATGGAGTCACTGAAGCAGTCGGCGTGAGCTTCAATGGACTCCGAAGGATGGTGGAGGACAGGAAGGCCTGGAGGAACATTATCCATAGGGTCGCGATGGGTCAGACACAATTTTGCAGCTAACAACATATGTTTGGAACAATCTCTTCAACTTATGAGCTTTAGTCCTGCCTCCTGGTATGGTGAATCAATGCCAGGCCCAAGGGGATAAATTAGGAGTAAGATGATTTGGACATCCTACAACACCCTGCGCATGAGCACGCGACCCCCCCCCTGGCACCCCATTTTGGACCTAGTAGGCCTCCTTGGAGCAAAAATGGGCCGGGGGGGGGACACTGCACCTTCCTGCACTCCCTCCACGCCCAACCCCTTGCCTCCCACGCATGCGCACACATCTTCTGCATGCGCCCTGCCCCCGCACATGCACAGCAGATACCCAAAAATCAGCTGGCCGGTGGGAAGCATGCGCGCATGCGCAGTGGAGCTGAGCTGGGATGACGGCTCACGTGCCTGCAGAGATGACTGTGTGTGCTACCTGTGTGGCACGCACGTCATAGTTTGCCAACCTGTAAAGCTTTTGAAAAAATATTTGGATGAAACTAAAACTACTAAAACAAGCCCTTTTGCTCACACAGTAATTGTGCATATTCAGGCTGCTGGTGGTTGATAAATGAACATGAACTAACATTTCATAGATGTCCCTTCTATTCAATACATCCATTTTTAAATGTTTTATTTTCATTTTTTCATTTTCATTTCATACAGTCACATGTATACTGTGCATGATTGGGGCCATATAACATTGGGCAATAAACACAGCCATCCTTGTACTCCCCAAAATACAAAACCAATATACCACTTCAACCCTCCATACACCCTTTCTTTCTCCCCCCTCCAACTTTCCTTTCTCCCCTCCAACATTCCCCTCTCCTACTTCCCCTCCCCCTCTATCACTCCTTTCTCCCCCTCCCTTCCATCTCACCCTCCTTCCGATCCTCTCTCCCACCCTCTCTACCCCTCCCTCTTCTTTCCCTCTTCTCCTCCCTTCGGTGTATTTCTACTATCTATCGATATATTCAGCTTCTTATTTTTATACTAAAATTAAAAAAAAAAGCAACAGTATACAAGTACAATCATGTTACTTTAAAATCTGGCACATACTATATTTCCCCCCTCCCCCCTATGACCCCACCTCCCTTCCCCCCTCCCGACTTCCCAAAGCCCGTACACGGTATAGCTTTTTATCAAACACAGTCTAAGATGTATTAAAACCAAGAAAGTAAGGGAAAAAGAAAAAAAAATAAAGAAAAAAAAAGGGAAAAGAAAAAAGAAAGAGAAGAAAAAAAAGTCAGTAAAATCTCTGCATTGAATTCAGCTTCTTACCATTACACAAACTTTAAGCAGTTTACATTGTTCCTAATCTTAATTGTTTGATTACCTGCAGGATTTCCCCAGAAGTTATTTGTTGATTCAACTTTTGCCTGTACTCTTCTCTAGCTAGGGGCCTTATCTCTTTATCTAAGTATCTGTCTGTTTCTAAACCCTTAATTTTGTCCCCTTTGTGCCTCCTTCCTCTATAACACAATTTGGATACATTTCCAATTTTTCTTTTGGTATCCTCTTCCAACTCTTTTCGTTTTTGCCCTTGTTTATGTCTATATATATATATTTTGTATTCATCAGTACTCCTCTCATATATGCTTTACTTACATCTCCTATAAATTCCCTGAATATACCCTTATTCATATTCAGAACAAAGTATTCAGATAGCAATTTTTTACAATCATGAATATACTTTTCATATCAAAATAAACTCCCATTCGACCTCCAAGACTTTCTTGCCTGCACTACCCTTCCCAATTCCGTCCAGACTGGGTTATAATCCAAGAGAACCCTCGCCGCAATCTTTGTCTTCTTCACCCTAGAAGATAAATCATTAGTGATTTGTATAAAATTCAAAGTTGTCCATCAAGTCTTTTTCCCTTCTAGAATTAGTCTAATGCAATATATCTTCCAAAGGGATCTGCTTCAGTTCACTCAGCCTTAATGTCTTTTCTTAAGTATACAACTATACCATTTTTCTTTTGCGTAGCAGAGGTCACAAAATATTGACCAAGTTTGAGGTTGAACAGATATTTTGGATCACTTCTAATCTATTTGGTTTCAATATACTCCAGACTTTGCTTGATAAAGAACGATGCCGGGAATGGGACCTGGGAAGTCGGAAGGGGGTCAGGGAGGGAGGTTCAGGGGGTGGGTGGGGGGGAGGGTGGAAATATAGACTCAATTTTCAGAACAATGAATGCACTTGGATACTGTTGCTTTTTTTTCCTTTTTTTTCTTTTCTTCTTTTTTTTCCTTTTATTTTCCTTTTGTTTTAGTACAAAACAAATAGACCAATGAATACTAGAAATACACCGAAGCGAGGTGTAGAGGGAAAGAAGAGGGGGGAATTAAGAGGGAGTGAGAAGGGAATGTAAGGAGGGTGAGATGGTGGGAAGGGGAGAAAGGAATGGCTGAGGGGGAGGGGAAGTAGAAGAGGGGATTGTTGGAAGGGAGAAATGAAAGTTGGAGGGGTAGAAGGAAGGGTGTATGTAGGATAGAAGTGTTATGAGTTGTTTATTGCTTCTTTTTTTTTAACTGCACAGTATTTAAGTGATTGTATAAAGGAAAATGAAAATGTAATAAAAGAATCTTTGATATAAAAGATATTTTGGATCAGTTAATTTAATATGAATTTCTTGCAGACAAGTTATATCGTTCTTGAACTGTTTGAGATAGTAAAATATTTTCTTTCTCTTCTGTAAAGAGTTCAGACATAACTCCTTGATCAATGGCCGATGATTATTGAGGTTGTTGCAATCTGCCTTGTTTTCCCATTCGTCTGGTAGTCGTACAGCTAGGTCCTTGTTCTCTGGTCCCTTGCCCTTCCGGAAGGAGGAAATGGTGCTTTCTGTCTGGTAGTTGTGTGATTTGCTGTTTATCTTGTCCTTCTCGTAGTCTTTCTCCAGATCCAGATGATTCAGGGTGTCCCACCTTCAGGGTCTTGTGATAGAAATCTCGGGCTTCCCATACAGAGTTGAGACGATATTTTTGCTTATCAAGTGTAATTATAATACCAAATGGCACATCCCATCTATACTGTATCTGACGGTTTCTGAGTTCTTCCACTAGAAAAGCATAATCTCTCCTGGCTCTTAGCATTTGGGGTGGTATTTCTTTCAAGACAATCAAGTCCTGTCCGCCAATTTGTAGCCTGGTATTATAAGACTCTTGTAGTATCACGTTTCTAGACTCTCTTGTAGTAAAATATATAATTACATCTCGAGGAAGTTGTCTCTGTTTTGCCGCCCAAGAGTTAATGCGATAAATTTTTTCGATCTGGCAGTCAAAGTTGATCCCCGGTCTTCCCACCAGACGATTAAAGGCCTCTGAGAAAATCTGCTTCAAGTTCTCCTGTTCGTTTTCACGCAGCCCCCTAACTCTTAATGCAAGCTCCATCTGTTTGTAGTGTATCATAACAATTTGTTTTTCTGCGTTTTCAACTTTTTGTTGCATCACTTCAATTTTGGATGTCAAGTTAGTGTTGGCTTCATCAAGAACCTCTAGCTTATCTTCCATTCCAGCAACATATTCTGTCAATACAGTTACAAGTCCCACCATATCGTCCTTTGTTTTGGCAATCCTAGTATCAAGCTTATCACATAAGTCTGCATTAAGTTTCTTTATCTCTTCTCTAAATTCTCTAAGAGTCTCAAAAAAAAATTCTTTCGTTAGCAAATCTCCAGTAGGGGACGTAGAGGGTGAAAGCTGCAACTTTGTGCCAAGTGCGTGAGGTGTATTCCTAAAAGGACGTCTCCCCGACTTTGATTTTGATGCCATTATTTCTTTTCTTCAAACAATTATTCAACAATTATTCAAACTCTGCTGGCTCGTTGTGTAGCTTGCGAGAGAAGAAAGTATTAAGTCCCCCCTTTATTTGTTCTTAGAAGTTTTTCAAAAGGTTTCAGAAAAGAGCATTGTAACAAAGCAAGTTTCAAAAGATTAGCACAGTTCATATTCATCTCTCTTTAGAATGTCTCTATATTAACAAGGAGGCTTTTACAGCTTTTAAAAGTTGATAAGGAAAAACAAATCTTGGTAGGTCTTCAGAGAAACAAAACTAATTAGTCAGAGAATGCTATCTGGCTGTTCCTTTGATCTTTCTCTCTGTCGGCCAGTTAAGAATGTGGCATCCGCCATTTTAGGAGCTTATTTTTTTAGAAACCCGATGCACAAAGAAAGCTCTTTCTTTTTTTTAAAAAAAAGGGGGGGGGACAGATAAAGTTCTCGGGTACGGACTCTGCTTGTATTAATCTCAAATAGATATATCAAAAATTGTCCTAAGCGGGGGTTCCTTACTTTGCGCCGTAGTGGTTACGGCAGAAGTTCCTGGCTCGGAGGTGTGATTCAGCCTTCGGTAGGCCCCCCTTCCGTTTGTAGCAAAAAAAAAAAGCTGCAAACTTCAAAGAAAAGCTCTTGCCAGCTGGATCTCTCTCTCATCTTCTTTGCCTGAAGAATGAGTTTATCTACCAGGTATTTAGGCAGATAACGCAGCCAGGAACCCGGGGGCAGCTCGTTAAGCTACCGCCATCAGCAAGGTCCCGCCCCGGAAGCTCAATACATCCATTTTTAAAATGAGTGACGTCTGAATATAGAACTCCCAAAATGTCATAAGTGACAATACTATAAAACCAGTCATTTTATTGTTTACGCTTCTATAAACAGTTTCGACTACACAGTAGTACTATTTTAATGTTGGAAGGTAGATTTTTTTTACATAGTTTTACCTGTTTAATTCACTCACAATCTTATAAATATTGCAACGGAAAATTTCAGGTGTAGCTCTGCAGAATTAATCTCAACATTTTACTGGGAAATCTCAACTTATTCAGAATGGTTGCCAAGATAGGTTCAAACGCAAAAACAACCAAGTTTTCAGCGAATAACCACCATTCTAAAATTTTAATATAAAGCACCATATCTGTTAAATATAAAGGGGCAGATTTTTTTTAAAAAAATGACCCTTGTTCGTTTTTATTTGTAAAACAGCATTCTTTTCTTCTGTTCTAGCTGCTGCTTAAAGCATCCCTTTTTTCTTCCTTCTCTTTCCTTAAGTTTCCAAGTATAATTCCTGCGAGAAGCAAAATCCCTAGATTGCGGTTTGAAGAGAACTTGTCCCAGCAGTCTTTAGGGTTGTTAATGTCCAAACGGAATAGCTGGAAAAGAGACCAAAATGATTCATCAGTACTTGCAACCCCTACTCAAATTTTAGAATCTGTCAAGTCTTCTTCTAGTCCTCTTTCATCTCAGGCAACCATTAATAACACGAGCTTTATTTAGCCTGGCATGGTATAAGGCAGTGGTGAAATTCAATTTTTTTTACTACTGGTTCCATGGGGGTGGATTGGTGGGCATGGCAGAGGAAGGATACTGCAAAATCTCCATTCCCACCCCACTCCAGGGGAAGGATACTGCAAAATTTCCATTCCCACCCCACTCCAGAGGAAGGATACTGCAAAATTTCCATTCCCACCCCACTCCAGGGGAAGGATACTGCAAAATCTCCATTCTGGGGCCAGTCAGAGGTAGCATTTGCCGGTTCTCCAAATTACCCAAAATTTCTGCTACCAGTTCTCCAGAACCTGTCAGAACCTGCTGGATTTCCCCACTGGTATAAGACCATGATGGCAAATCTATAGTATGTGTGCCCAAAATGGCACACCAAATCATGTCGCCTGGCACACACGGCCTTGCCTGTTTGTCTTCTGGGTTTCTGGCGTGTGTGGGATCGCACTCCGGAAAAGTTGAATTTCCAGGCTCTGGCGCACATGCGCACCCGACAATCAGCTGTTCTTTACACGCGTGTCAATGCCAAAAACCGGTGTGCGCATGCACGCCAGCTGATTATTGGGTGCGCATGTGCACTAGAGCGTGGAAGTTCAGCTTTTCCAGTGCGTGGCCCCGATGGGCGAAAAGGTTCACCATCACTAGTATAAGGACTCCTGCCTTGAGGAGAGAGTTGGATTAGAAGACCTCCAAGGTCCCTTCTAGCCCTATGACTCTATGAATTTTTTCCCCTCTTCCTTCAACTATGCTCTTGTCCAATCTATCCCTCCATTTTATGTCTGAACCCTGCGTTGCAGCCCGGAAATGCAGCACAAGCTTCAACCAACATTAAACTTATCTTACCTGGTTTCCATAACAGACCGCCGCAGTGGCCAACGCCGCATAATAGGGGAAGGTTTGACCACAATTGATCCCTGCCAGCGTTAGTCCGCCAAGCATTGTGCAACCGAAGCCTGAGAGCCAGTATTTTGTCTTTTCCCCGAAGAGGAGCGCTGTAGATTTCACACCAATGGCAAGATCGTCTTTTTTATCCTAAAACAGAAAGTTGGAAAGTTGTTAATTAAAAAAAAAACCACTAACCACAGGCAGTTTCGTTTGAGGTGAGGAACAGTTTACAGTAGCCGAAAAAAGCCTTCCACTGTCTACTTGCAGCCATGAAGAACGTGGGAATAATAATTTAAAAAGGCAATATATTTTGAATTAGACAGTGGAATGGTTTGCAGAAGATTAATTGTGGATGTTTTAGATGTGGAAAATGTTTTGTTTCAAATGTTTGGGATGATACAGGCTATTTTCTGCATCTTAGAAGTACCCCAAAGAGGGCTTTGTTTCTAGTCTCACACCTGCTCTTATCAATAAGGTAAAGGTAAACCTCGCACATATGTGCTAGTCATTCCCGACTCTAGGGGGTGGTGCTCATCTCCATTTCAAAGCTAGCCAGTAAGGGTATGGCTAGCTGATGAGAGCTAAATAGCTTGAAATAGATCTATACTAGTCTTCCTTTATTTATTTATCAGCACAAATAAAAAAACACAAATATAACAAAGGCAACAGTAAAAATGTTGGGTTTCTGTCGTGATGGACTCTTGTGACGAGCCGAAGGACAGATGATGGAAGCAGTTAGCTTCCTCCCATGATTGGGGCTTACCAGGGGTTGTAAAAATCTAATAGATACCTTTCACCCTGGCTTCGCTGATAACGGATAAGAGCCTGTGGCCTAATGGCTAAGATCTCTGCCTAGTATGCCTAGTATGCAATATAGCCCAGGTTCAAATCCCAGTAAGGGTATGGCTAGCTGATGAGAGCTAAATAGCTTGAAATAGATCTATACTAGTCTCCCTTTATTTATTTATCAGCACAAATAAAAAAACACATATATACATACATACATACATACATACATACATACATACATACATAACCTTCCCGCCAAAGGCGGTCCCTATTTTTTTCTACTTGCATTTTTAATGTTCTCTCAAACTGCTAGGTTGGCAGAAGCTGGGACAAGTAACGGGAGCTCACTCCGTTACGCGGCGCTAGGGATTCGAACCGTCGAACTGCCGACCTTTCTGATCGACAAGCGTCTTAGCCACCGCGTCCCCGATGATGCCTCACCCCAAATCACCGAATAACTCGCCCAGCAGCTTCACGTACGTAGATGTTAAAACAGGACAGGAGAGAGAACTGTCTCCTGGGGTATCCCGTAAAGTAGAGGCCATACGTTAGATCTCTCCCCCACATCACCAGGGATCAACCCCAAAGCTCATCCAGCGTCCAGGTGGAGTCCTTGACCACCAACATAGTTCCTGGCATCCATGAGAACCGAAACAAATAAAAGCAGCTGCCAACAAGTGTTGTTGTTTGCCATTCAAATGCCGGTGTTTCCAGTTCAACGTGAACAAGATTTCCATAGCAACCTAATTCAACCACACTCTCGCATTTCAATATCTTTTATAATGAACAAATGGGAAAAGAGTCACCTGATGGGCATAAATAGTATCATAAATCAAAGTCCAACAGACGCTGGAGAAATACAGGGGCAAGCAAACAGACCAATTGCAAGAACCGTGGACCGCAGACCAGCCAAGTAAGGCTCCCCAATTGAAAACCAAACCTAAAGGAAAGAAGGAAGAGCAAGTCATATCAACGTTGGCTACACACACAAACACACACAAACACACACACACATGCAGAGAAGTAGCAATACTTCCGAGTATTATATTTTGAGCACGGGTCGTCCTCGACGAACGGACACAATTGGGCTCAAAATTTATGTTTGTTCAGTGAGACATTTGTTAAGTGAGTCTCCCCCCCCCCTCCGTTTTGACCTTTCTTGCCACGGTCGTTAGGTGAATCACTGCAGACGGTAAGTTAGTAGCACGCTTGTTAAAATGAAACTGGCTTCCCCATTGGCCTTGCTTGTCAGGAGGTTACAAAAGGCGGTCACACGACCTCAGGACAACTGTTATAAATATGAGTTCAGTGGCCAAGCGGCTGAATTTGGACCACATGACGGTGGGGAATGCTGCAACACTTCCAAGTTTGGAAAATGGCCAGGAGTCACTTTTTCAGTGCTGTTCTTAACTTTGAATAGTCACTAAATGAACTGTTGTAACTCGAGGACTACCTCTATACTGAGAGCCAGTTTTGTTCTGAGCTTGGCTTCCCTAGCAGCACGAAGCCAAGTCCTCGTCCCGATAAAGCCCCTTTATTTAATTTACAGTGAATTCCTCTCCGGCAAAGTCTTTCCTTTCCCACCGTCTTTCAAGATGGTTCACAATTAGCGACCTTGATCAGGCTTGGAGAGTGGCCAGGCCGATATCTTTCAGACGCCGCAATACTTGGCAAGAATGCAGGAATGAACTAATTGTCTCCTGCAAACTCCACTCCCCCGTCGCTCCTCTTTTATTTCCTCTGGGAGGGGTCATTCACTGTCCACCTGTGGCCTTATTCCCAAGTTGACCCTTATTCCTTAGCTGTTCCCTTCGTCTCGCAATTCTGCGCCTGCGCACACTGGGAACAGGCTCCAGCTGTTCATCTGCCTCACTGACATCTGACTCAGATGGCCGCTGATAACTGTCTAACGGCTCTGGCTCCATTTCTGCCTTCAACGCAGAGTCCTCATCCGAACCTTTCCCAGACTCCAGAACTGGCCCATGTTCCTCCCCAACCTCCTCACTGTCCAAATCTGATGCCAGTTTCGCTGGCCACTGGTGGGCCACAACAAGCTTGGCATAGTGCAGGGGTGTTAAACCCGCTCGCATTGCGGGCTGTATCGTGATGTATCGCAATGTTTTTTTTTTTGCTTTTGCAGAGCCAGAGTAGGTGTGGCCTGCACAGGCAGTATCTGGTCTGCAGGCCGCCGGTTTGACAGGTCTGGTCTAGTGATTAAAGCACCAAACTAGAAAGCCAGAAAACCATGAGTTCAAGTCCCGTCTTGGCCATGAAAGCCAGCTGGGCGACCTGGGTCAGTCACTCTCTCTCAGTCCAACCCACCTCACAAGGGTTGTTGTTGTTGTGGAGGAAACAGGAGGAAGGAAGTTGTACGTGTTCACTTAGTTATTTGTAAAAAATAATAAAGGCAAAATATAAATAATGATAAAAATAAATATTTCTCTACTCTTGCTGCATCCAGATTGAGCCAATGTTTTTTTTGGTGTGTGTGTGTGTGTGTCAGAAACCAATGTTGGCTTCCATTTCTGGAAAACAACGCTCATTAAGGACAATAGTTCCGCTTAATAACTATGGTGATTCACTTAATGAACACTGCCAAAAAGGTCACAAAATTGGGTCTGCTCACATGGTAGCCCATTTAATGACTGGCATGACTTATGACTGTAATTCCAGGCTCAATTACGGTGGTAAATTGAGGTCTATGTGCACATAAATAAAATTAGGCTATTGTTTATTCAATATTTTTAAGAGAGAGCCGAAAAGCAGTGTTTTCCATTTTTCAAGCCCTCCGAGGTGTATAAATGATTACTGAGGCATTATGAATATACATTAAGCTGCATATTTTTTATGGAAGGAAGGGTGCATTATTTTATTTCCTTGTATTTGAGGAAAATGAGTCAGCCTAACTTAATGAGGAAGTAATTTCCAATACACGAAGTGCTCAGCTTCCCATTGCTAAGGGTTGACTCAGGGCAGAAGGCAAATCGTTTTCATTCCACTTCTCTTGGTCAGTGACTTGATGAGAAGAAGTGAAGAAAGGTATCAAAGATTTATGGCCAAAACATGTCCATAAAGACTCATGAAGACAGGCAGCCAACGTCCGTTTCTAACATTATGTCTTTGGAAGTAACTGTGTGGTTCGTTTTTCCCGTACCATATAAATGCATGCCATCCCAATTGTAAGTCATGTGCTCCTATCGTCATTATCCTTTTATTCTTTAAATTTATCCCCTCTTTTAACCCTGTAAGCAATGAGGCCTGGTAGTATAACTCCCAGTCCGGTAGGTAGCCCGAATTCTCTCTTGCTTTTAGTATAACATTTTTAATTTGATTCTTGGTTTTTTGCCTTGCCAGGTAAATTTTGATATCAATCTATTTAAATCTTCAATAAAGTTTTCCCCTGATTTTATCGGCATTACTTGAAATAAGGATAGAATTTTCAGTAGGACATTCATTTTAGTTGTGGCTAGCTATTCTTCCAATCAACGACAGTTGTATGTTTCCCCATTCATCCAAGTCTGTCTTTATTTGCTGTATTTGGTATAATTGTTTTCTTTAATAGATATACATATATCTTGCTGTTGGCCAGATTCCCAAATGTTTAACTTTGTTAGTTATCTGCGTGGCCATATTTTCCGTCAATTCATTTTTCTTTTTATTGGTAAGGCTCTTTGTCAATATCTTAAGTCTTTTCCTTGTTTACTTTTAAGTCCTGCCACCGCACCAAACTCTTCTATTATTTTTTGTTTACTAATTTGGGTCCTGTTTCTAAGGGTTTCTCCAAAATAAATACTAAGTCACCTGCAAATGTTTGCACCATATTTTTCGGAGTATATGACGCACCATTTTCCCTCAGGAAAGATGCTGAAAATCTGGTTGTGTCTTATACACTGAATACAGCATTTTCTTTCCTCCCAAAACCCTGGCCCCTTCCCCAAAATGGCCGTGCATAGCCTGTAGGAGACTTTCAGAGTGCTCCTGGGAGCTGGGGAAGGCAGAAATGAGTGAAAAACGGGCCATTTTTTGCTCAATTTTGTCCCCCTCAGCCCCTAGGAGTACTCTATAAGCCTCCTAAAGGCTATGCATGCAATTTTTTTTTTACATAAAACGTTTTTTGCTCGTTTTTTGGGGGGGCACCCCCCAGGAGCACTCTGCAAGCCTCCTAAAGGCTATTCATGCCTTTTGGTGGGGGGAACGGGCCAGTTTTCGCGAAAAACAGGCTGTTTTGGGGAGGCTGGCAGAGTGCAAACACTTTTTTATTTTGCCTCTTCAAAACCTTGGTGCGTCTTATACTCCAGTGCGCCTTATACTCCAAAAATACGGTACTTTGTATTGTTCTTTTTTTTAAATCTTCAGCCTTTTTATTTCCTAATCTTGTCTGGTCTGTCTGAATAGGACTTCCAGGGTTAATATAAATAGTAGAGGGGATAGAGGACATCCTTGTCTTGCACCCTTGTTTATGTTAAATTTTTCTGTTGTTTCTCCGTTGTTTATCACATTCGCCGTTTGGCTGGAGTACACTGCTTGAATCATCTTGACAAAATTTTCTCCAAAGTTCATGTTTTTCAGTTGTAATATCATAAACTGCCAAGTCATGTTGTCAAAGGCATTTTGTGCATCCAAGAAGATCAAGGCTAGTTGTTTTTTGGGTACCAAACTTGATTTCATTGAGGGCCACATCAGGGTTGTGTTTAACCTTGGGGGCTGGGTGGGCGTGGCCTGTTCAATGTCACTTATGTTGGAGGCACCTGTGGCGGCCCGAGTGCTCTGCCAGTCAAAATGGAGCTCGGAAGGAAGTAGCCAAAAACTTGAGAATAAAACATTTTAACTCCCAGGGAGAGGGAGAAGAAGAATGACAAATTAGTTCTCATGTTAATTCAATTCAGTGTAAGTCGGTATAAGCTGCCCATTCGTGTAAAATGGAAGGTGCTGAACTTACCTAAATATAACTGTGGCCAGTAAGTTATTCTCTTCATTAGTGGGTAGGACACCACGAGAAATAAAGAAGAAGCACCTAAAATAATGCTGTGGAAAAAATGGGAAGCGTTAAATTACAAATCACTGTTTTCTTCAAGTAGCCTATAAAATGTAGGAGAAAAGGACATATTTTGCAATAAATATGGAAGCAGGGAACATATTAAGGACACCTTAAGGGCCCAAACATCTCTTTGGGCAGGACAACCAATGTGAAACCTCTGTTCATTCATACAGGAAGACCATGATATAGCTAGCCTTGGCTCGCCCTGGAATTCCTTAACTAACCAGTAAAACGGTAAATGAATTTTTGTGTATAGAACTCATGTTTTCAAACACGTTAAACTGGAACAACACATAATTAAGACGGCCCCTATTGTCACCAATGGCCGATGCCCATGATAGTGAAACTATGGCACGCGTGTCACAGGTGGCACGCAGAGACTTCTCTGCACGCAGAGACTTCTCTACGGGCACGCAAACTGTTGCTCCAGCTCAGCTCTACTGCATATGCCTCCTGATTTTCTGATCTCTGCCACGCATGCGCAAGGGGTGGGGCACATGCGGGAGATGCCTCCCCCACAGCCCTTTTTTGGTCCCAGGAGGCTGCAGGGAGGCCTACAAGGGCCAAAATGGGGCACGGGGGGGGGGGAGCACCCCCCCCCTCACAGCCTGCTTTTGGTCCCAGATGGCTATAGGGAGGCCTACTAGGCCCAAAATGGGGTGCAGCGCCCCACTCCATGGCTCGTTTTTGGTCCCAGGAGGCTGCAGGGAGGCCTACAAGGGCCAAAATGGGCACAGGGGGGAGAAGCACCCCCCCTCACAGCCTGTTTTTGGTCCCAGATGGCTGTAGGGAGGCCTACTAGGCCCAAAATGGGGTGCAGCGCCCCACTCCATGGCTCGTTTTTGGTCCCAGGAGGCTGCAGAGAGGTCTACAAGGCCCAAAATGGGGCATGGGGGGGAGCAGCACCCCCTTCACAGCCTGTTTTTGGTCCCAGGAGGCTGCAGGGAGGCCTACTAGGCCAAAAATGGGGCACGGAGGGGGTCATACCCACAATGTGGGGAGTGGGGGAGTGCGGGAACCCGCATGCGTATGCACATGTTGTATAGGGGTTGTCACATATGCATTGCAGTATGGGTGTAGGGGGCGTGAGCACGCAAAAAGGTTAGCCATCACTGGCCAATGCAATCAATTCTTTACAATGAACTTACCTGTAATAATTTAAACACAGCAAGACTCCCAAAGCCAAGCTAAGCTGTGTACCGAGACAAACAAGGGCTTGGAAATGCGTGAGCTCTCCAGCTGCCAGTGGCCGAGTTGCAGTTCTCACCACCTAAAATACAAACAATTATTTCTGCGGCTACATTCCATCACTGACAACGCATAGACACCACTTACAGGATCTATTCATTCTGTAGCCCATGCATATAAGCCCATCCACAGTTAAGTCGGCCTTCAAATGATTAAAATACTGTGAAAAGGGCGCCACCTGCAGTTAAGCTGACTCTGTTGTTGGCTGCCAGCGGCCTGCGGAGCTGGCAGCAGATTCGGACAGTGAGGAGGTTGGGGAGGAACCTGGGCCAGTCCTGGAGGCTGGGGAAGGCTCTGATGAGGGCTTTGTGTCGGAGGCAGAGAGGGGGCCAGAGCCGTCTGACAGTTATCAGCTTCCTTCAGAGTCAGACATCAGTGAGGCAGACAAAGAGCTGGAGCCTGTTCCCAGTGTGCGCATGCGCAGAGTGGCCAGACGAAGGGACCAGCTAAAGAACAGGGGTCGACTTGGGAGTAAGGCCACAGGTGGACGATGAATGGTTTTGCAGAGATCGGCCTGTCAGCTCTCCAAGCCTGTAAATCCTCCCTTGAAAGACTTTGCTGGATGTGAATGAGCAGAATTCACAGTAAATTAATAAAAGAGTTTTTTGTCGGG
Source organism: Thamnophis sirtalis (assembly GCF_051295495.1). Lineage (NCBI taxonomy): Eukaryota > Metazoa > Chordata > Lepidosauria > Squamata > Natricidae > Thamnophis > Thamnophis sirtalis. Next base: position 9,905,825 of record NW_028261390.1, read on the forward strand.
ACCAGGAGTTTGCTTCATGCTCTTGGGAAGGCACAGTTAGAACACTGATCTTAACCTAACCCTTAACCTAACCCTAAACCTAACCCTTAACCTAACCCTAAACCTAATCCTAACCCTTAACCTAACCCTAAACCTAACCCTAACCCTTAACCTAACCCTAAACCTAACCCTAAACCTAACCCTAAACCTAACCCTTACCTTAAGTTGAATCGTCTTGCTTTCAAAACGCTATTTAAAGCGCCAGCATTAAATATTATATGGAACAAGCTTCTGTTTTCATGTTCACCTTTTTCACTCTATGCAGCTTTTGGGACTAACTCAAATATATTTTGTTGTTTCAGAAAAGTTGCAACTTGCGTGACACCCAAACCCAGAGAGAACTATAAATCATGGTTTCTGAACCTGGCTTGTGTTCATCAGTCAGAGTTAAGATGTGCCAATATGATAGGAAGAATGCCTGTGTTTTAAATATGATTGTATATGATTATAATAATTTGATTTTCTAACATCATTTCAGCTTCAAATACACTTTCAGATATCTTCAGGAGAAACTATATAAGGTTTATTTAACTAGGGTTTACTGAATAAACCACAGCAAACCACAGTTAAATAAGCTTGCATAGTTTCTCCGGAAGACAATAACTACCAGAAGTGAAATAAACAAATTATCTATTGAGTCAGGTGATTATAGGTGCCCAGAAATACACAGTCAACATGCATTCATACTAATTGCTTGGAAACGCAGAGTGCATGAACACTTATGACTGTTTGTGAATTTCCACCCAGGACTATTATCTTTTCCAAGAATAGGATGCTGGAAATTTGATCTGGCATGGGCATTTTAGAACAGACCTGTTACATCACTCTAAAATATTTAAAGGTTGGGAGAAAGTGGTAGAATAAGAGCTAGCATTTCGAAAGATTTTTTGAGCTATATCAGATTTCATCATTCAAATTGAACCTTTGACCTGGGTACTTGAGAGACCGCCTGCTGCCGATCACCTCCAATAGACCGATTAGATCCCACAGATTAGGCCTCCTCCGTACTCGATCCGCTGGCCAATGCCGTTTGGCAACCACCCGGAGGAGGGCCTTCTCTGTGGCTGCTCCAGCCCTTTGGAACGAGCTCCCCGTGGAGATTCGAACCCTCACCACCCTCCAGGCCTTCCGCAAAGCCCTTAAAACCTGGCTATTCCGACAGGCCTGGGGCTAAAGAGTCTTGTCCCCCCCCCCCCCCCCTCGAATGGTATGGTTGTTGTGTGCTTTTAAACTATGGTATTGTTTTGTCTGTCTTTTTATTTCTTATTTGTACCCTTCCCCCTTGACTTGCGTTGTGAGCCGCCCTGAGTCCCCTTCGGGGAAAAGGGTGGCATATAAATTTAATAAATCTAATCTAATCTTTAAGGACAAGGATCTAGGGCTGAAAAAAATCAATATAATGTTGGAGAGAAATTACATTCTGGGCATTTCCTGTTTAGTAAGTTTAAAGATACTGTATCAGTGGTGCCTTTCCATTTTTTTTTAACTACCGGTTCGCTCATGCACAACGCTTCTGCGCAGAAGCGTCCGGGTGGGTGGGTGGAGCTTCCTGCCGCCGCCACTACTGGTTCGCCCTATTGGGACCGAACCGGGAGCAACCCACCTCTGCACCATATGGACACTTAAAAAAATAGAGTTATAGCTGGATCTAGGGATGTGATGGCTCAGTGGCTAAGACGCTGAGCTGGTCAATCAGAAAGGTCGGCAGTTTGAATCCCTAGCACTGTGTAATGGAGTGAGCTCCCGTTACTTGTCCCAGCTTCTGCCAACCTAGCAGTTCGAAAGCATGTACAAAATGCAGGTATAAAAATAGGGACCCCCTTTGGTGGGAAGATAACAACATTCTGTGCACCTTTGGCGTTTAGTCATGCCAGCCACATGACCACGGAGACGTCTTTGGACAGCGCTGGCTCTTTGGAAGTGAGTGGCCCAAAGCCATTCAGTTGGTTTTCATGATTAAGGCGGGGCTAGAACTCACAGCCTCCTGGTGATTGGGCCAAATCATCCAGCCAGCTTTCATACTTAAGGCAGGACTAGAACTCAATAGTCTCCTCGTGATTGGCTCAAAGTCACCGAGCAGGCTTTCACGCCTAAGGCGGGACTTGAACCCAGAGTCTCCCACTTTGTAACCTGATGCCTTAGTAACTAGACTTTTACCTCTTTGAGAATTTCTAGAGAGGGAAAGCGGGAGAGAGAAAGGACAGCAACTTACATTCCTTATAACGACCATTTATTTAATTAGCAAATAGGATGAACTCTGAATCTTTCCTACCTTTTTGTCATAGTCCACGTCCCACATGTCATTGATAATGCAGCCAGCTCCACGCATCAGAACTGAGCCAGCACCAAAAAGTAACAGGAGATCCCAGGATGGCCAACAACCTGAGTCAGCTGCCAAGGATATACTCCAGGTACAAGGAAGATACACCAGCCAAGTCCCTAAAAATAAAGAAGTCGGACAAGGAACGGAAAAAGAGAGATGTAGAATTTATACCGATGCATGCAAAAATAATCAGCTTCTTAGTTTAAGTCTTAAGCTAGTTCAGGGGTCAGCAACCCGCGGCTACGGAGCTGCATGTGGCTCTTTCATCCCTCCACTGAGATTACCTGTCGCCAGTCGGCACCACAATTTTGAGAGGAGCTTCCGGTTTGGTGGCAGGAGGAAGCAGGCCATACCAGAAGGAGACTCTATAGCAAGGGGCGGGTTTCCTGATCAGCTCCCAATTGGTAGGGCTTCTGGTTAGGACAGGGAGAGGAAAAAGGATGCCGCGCTAGGAGAAGACTCTATGGTGGGGGAACCGGACTGCCAGTCGGTTCCAGAATTGAATGGGGGGCTTCCAGTTAGGACCTTTGTGGCTCTTTGAGTATTTAAGGTTGCCGACCCCTGAGCTAGTTTGATTCTTCAATATTCTTTTCTCACTTAAAATGAAGGATTAGGATAATAATGAATCTATGTACATTTGATAGAGGATTGGTGATATAATGTATAACCCTTAGTGTATATTATAAAGATATCCTGTTGTTGATAAATAATTTTAATAAGGCAGTAATCAAAAATTGGTATACATATGAAGTGAGTATTTAGAATACCTTGTTGAAAAATGAAGGAATAACATTTTTGTTTGAATGTATGATGTACAAGGACAATAATGAACATAAGCATACTCGATAGATGATTGGTGGGATTATACATAATTGAAAATAGTGATATATAAATATAAACAGTTGGTAAATTCTTTTATACTGTAAAAATATTCAAAAAGTGATTATATAAAGGTATATTGTTATTAAACAGACAATCAAGAATGGAAAGGGAATTACGTTTATTGAAAAGAAAGAAATATTAATCGTAAGTGAATATATGTTGTACAATGAAAGTGAGGTATCTAGTTATATTAGATGGAAAATCTGTGATTGTATATGTAATTGAGAATATGGATGCAAAAACACTTGTAACCAAATGACATGCTGTATGTAATGGATGAGAATGTTTTTTATGTTTAAAAATAAAAAAAATGCAAAAAAATATTCTTTTCTCACTTTTTTTTTTTTTTAAAAAATGTGTTTTTCCTATGGAGAAAAATGTTATACCAATCTCATCGTCAGGCACAATACAGTAGATTCATTTCATTTGGGAAAATTAACCTATGGGCAAGAGAAAAATGCCAGCAGGTCCTGAAAAATTGTTTAGGATTTATCAGCCTTTAGGGTTGTTTTTTTTGAAAATTACAGTATTTATGAAAGCATTTTACTCCCTCTGGAGGCCAAATTAAGTCATACAATTTCAATAAGAGGCCTGCAATAACTATAATCCCCAAATACGAAAACAAAACACTGGGAAAGAGATATTTTCAATCTCAAAAGCTTCATCTATCCAGTTGCAAGTGATTAATGCTTCCCTACTTGATTCCAAGCCAAGAAATTAAAAGACGCTTCCTCCTGGGGAGGAAAGCGATGGCAAATCTAGACAGCATACTAAAAAGCAGAAACATCACCCTGCCAACAAAAGTGTGCATAGTCAAGGCTATGGTTTTCCCAGTTGCAATGGATGGCTGTGAAAGTTGGACCATAAGAAAGGCTGAGCGCCAAAGAATGGAGGCCTTTGATCTATGGTGTTGGAGAAGACTCCTGCGAGTCCCTTGGACTGCAAGGCCATCCAACCAGTCAGTCCTAGAGGAGATCAACCCTGACTGCTCTTTAGAAAGCCAGATCCTGAAGATGAAACTCCAATACTTTGGCCACCTAATGAGAAGGAAGGACTCCCTGGAGAAGAGCCTGATGCTGGGAAAGACTGAGGGCAAAAGAAGAAGGGGACGACAGAGAAGGAGGTGGCTGGATGGAGTCCCCGAAGCAGTCGGCGTGAGCTTAAATGGACTCCAGGGGATGGCGGAGGACAGGAAGGTCTGGAGGAACATTGTCCATGGGATCGCGATGGGTCAGACATGACTTTGCAACTAACAACAACAACTTGATTCCGTTACATTTTCAGAGATATTTCATAATTATGAATTAGAGACATACCACAAGCATTACAAAAGGAAATGAAATCATCACGGAAAGCAATTTTCTATGGTTTTCAGGCCTTCTCAGACTACACTTCTGGAATTTTAGAGTCTCTGAAAGTTTAAGAACAAACCTGCATTTATCTTGGTTTAACTATTTTAAACTGAGGATAAAGTGCCCTAAATGGGTTTTTCACGGTGAGATTCAGCCATTTGCTGTTAATACTGAGGGATTATGGAATTACACATAGCCCCTCCATTTATGGCTGGTTGCTTAGCAACTGTTCAACGTCATGATGCCCCCCCCAAAAAAATTACTTATGACTTGGACTTGCAATTCTGATAGCCCCTCAATCACATAATTATAGTTTGACAGCAAACAGCCAGCATTTACAACCATGAGAGGGATACAAAAGAAGGGATTGTTATGACAAACCAGTTTATTAGCAAGAGTGGTGTGTGTGGCTTTTCTTCCCCTTCTTTTTTCTACTCTTTAAAAAAAAACTTTGATTTTTAATTTAATTTTTTATACTTTTACTGCCTTGAAAAATTCCAACTAAAAACATTTTAAAAAAATAAATAAACCATGCGATATACGGGCAGTCCTCAACCACAATTGAGCCGCAAGTTTCTGTTGCTAAGCAAGGCAGTGGACCAGTGGGTTTTGCCTCGTTTTTACGACCTTCTTTGCCACCGTTGTGAATTTTAATCGCTGCGGTTGTTAAGTGCATCGTGCAGTCATTAAGCAAATCGGGCTTCCTCCATTGACTTTGCTTGTTGGAAGATGGCTGGGAAGGTTACAAATGGTGAGCATGTCCCAGGGACAGTGCAACCGTCATAAGTTGCCAAGTGCCCGACTTTGATTACCTGACCATTGGAGATGCTGCAGCAATGGTCGTTAAGTGTGAAAAGCGATCATGTCATTTTTGTTCAGCGTCACTCTAACTCTGAAGGGTCCCTAAACGAATCATTGCGAATCGAGGACTACCCGTGTGCCCTACTAAGCCCTCAAATAAATGGTACATCATTTGGGCTTTACAGGGGATAGGAAATCATTGGTGATGATGGTAGAGCCGAGGTGGTGCAGTGGTTAGGGTGCAGTACTGCAGGCCACTTCAGCTGACTGTTATCTGCAGTTCAGCGGTTCTAATCTCACCGGCTCAAGGTTGACTCAGCCTTCCATCCTTCCAAGATGGGTGAAATGAGGACCCAGACTGTGGGGGCGATATGCTGGCTCTGTAAACCGCTTAGAGAGGGCTGAAAGCCCTATGAAGCGGTATATAAGTCTAACTGCTATTGCTATTGCTACCTGCTCCACGCACAGAAATCCGCTCCATTAAACCTCAATCAGGGTGGATAAAAATCAAGTTTTTAAAATAAAATTTAAAAAATCATATTTGTTTCATTTGAATCGATTTTTTTTAATTAAATTTAAAAAATTTAAAATGCTTTTGGGCTTCCTTTCCTCCCGTTTTGCAAAGCCAAAAACGAAGAGGAGAGAGATGGGGAGCTGCAGCCTGCAAGACCCCGCCCCAATGCAACTCACCGATGGGCTTATCCAGCCGCATGAGACGGAGGTAAGGCTGGAGCCAGAGCGGCGCCGTTTGCACCAAAGCCGCCGAGGAAAGTGTCCCGGCTAGGCTGGTCCTTGACCCCGGGGGACGCGGCGGCTCCCAGCTCGAAGTGGGGCCCGAGAGGGTCCGGAGAGCGGCCGAGGGGCAAAACACCCCCGCCCTTCCCGGGCCGGGAAAAGGGGCTTGCAAGCAGCATAGCGGCCGGGTCGCCCGGCGGATCAGACGCGCGAGACCCATTCCGGGGCCCGGATTCTCCCCCGTGACGTCACCGGGAGGGGGCGTTTCCTCCCCCAAGAGCCAATCGGAAGAGTGACCTAAGAGAGACGGGGGGGGAAAAGGTTCTACCTAGCGTTCCGGTTCTGCGTCGCCTTTGAGTTCTGCTGCGTGGCGGGGATATGGAGTAAAGAAGCGTTATCCGGAGGGCGCTTCCAGGCTTGCTCCCACCCGGGATAAGAAGCGAGGTGGAGGGAATGCGCCCAAAGGAGAGATTGGGAGAGTGGGCCGGTTTAAGTCTTTCTTCTGCAAAACGGGGGGAATTGAACCATTAATCAGTGGAATGGCTTGCCTTCAGAAGTTGTGAATGCTCCAACACTGGAAGTTTTTAAGAAGCTGTTGGACAACCGTTTGTCTGAAATGGAATGGGGTTTCCTGCATAAGCAGGGGGTTGGACTAGAAGACCTCTAAAGGTCCATTTATTTATTTATTTATTTACTTACTTACTTACTTACTTACTTACTTAACTTACTTAACTTACTTACTTAACTTACTTAATTACTTACTTAATTTTGTCAAGCATGAATTGGATAACAGATATAAATATAGACATGATTATGAATACATGAAATGGATGCATATAAAAGGGAATATTAGGACAGGGACGGTAGGCACGTGGGTACGCTTATGCACAGCCCCTTAAAGATCTCTTAGGAATGGGGTGAGGCTGACAGTAGGCAGTCTAAGGTTAAAGTTCTGGGGGTTTGGGGAAGAAACCACAAGTGTTTTTCAGGAGACAGGATTCCATTCCCCAGAGCTGAAGAAGCTTCTTGGATGAGAAGTGAAACGTCTTCAAAAGAAAAGAAAAAAACCCAAGAAAGTCCAATTGCCACCAGAAAAAGCACCTTTGGGACAACCATGACCCTGGTGACTGAGAATCCCTACAGACTTGGCCTATTTAATCAATCAGAATAGGACTGGAAGGGGACCCTGGAGGTCTTCTAGTCCAGCCCCCTGCTCAAACAGGAGATTCTATACCATTTCAGACAGGTGGCTGTCCAGTCTCTTCTTAAAAACCTCCAGTGATGAAGCACTCACAACTTCGGAAGGCAACCTCTGTCCCAATGGTTAATTGTCCTCACTGTTAGGAAATTTCTCCTTAATTCCAGGTTGCTTCCCTCCTTGATTAGTTTCCATCCATTGTTTCTTGTCCTGTCCTCTGACGCTTTGGAAAATAAATTGATGTCCGCTTCTTTGTGGTAGCCTCTCAAATACTGGAAGGCTGCTATCATGTCACCCCTATTCTCTAGCCATACCAAGTTCCTGCAACTGTTCATGTTTTTGTCTCCAAGCACTTAATCATCGTAGTTGCTCTTCTTTGCACTTTTCCAAAGTCTCAACATCTTTTTTGTAATGTGATCAAAATTGGATGCTGTATTTCAGATGCGGTCTTACGAAGGATTTATAAAATGGTACTAGCAATAGCAGTTAGCAGTTAGACTTATATACCGCTTCATAGGGCTTTCAGCCCTCTCTAAACGGTTTACAGAGTCAGCACATCGCCCCCACAATCTGGGTCCTCATTTTACCCACCTTGGAAGGATGGAAGGCTGAGTCAACCCTGAGCCAGTGAGATTTGAACCACTGAACTGCAGAGAACAGTCAACTGAAGTGGCCTGCAGTACTGCACACTACCCACTGCGCCACCTCGGCTACTAATACGTCATGTGATTTTGATTCTATGCCTCTGTTTATACAACCAAGCATTTAAGATGGGTGGATTGCTGGGGGATTTGGGGAGTTGAAGTATATTCATCTTAAAAATGCCAGAATTGAGAAAAGTTGCACTAAGCTTCTGCGAAATCCCTGTGCTTTAGGACGCTGGGCAAATTATGTATTTATTTTGGTTTCTGATTGGAATGATATTGTTGATTGAGTTGCCAACAGCAATAATAAAGCAAAATATAAAAAGCTATGACAATATCGTTATTGTGGTTATATTTATTTATGAATTAGTTGTGAAACCAATGATGAAGTGTTAAATGTTTAAACATATTGGCAAATGCTTAAACTATTTATTAATCTTTATAGTGAATTAGTGCCAAGAAAATTGTTCTTAATTGTTCTCACTATAGACTGTTCAGATTCCTAGCATTGGGTGACATAGGTCTTGCTCTATAAATGATGTGGTATGGTTTAGCCATGAATGACAATGAGCAAACAGATGAAGTTGGGTAGTATCAAAATTGAATACATGATTTTATATATTTAACTTTGTGGGGAGAGGAAAGCTGCATCCTGACGATATGTTCTTCCGGAATAATTAAAGAGATATCTTTGGGCCAATGTTCAAAGGATGTTAAATATTCTTGGAATATAGAATAGAAATAGAATAAGAGTTGGAAAGGACCTTGGAGGTCTTCTAGTCCAACCCCCTGCTTAGGCAGGAAACCCTATACCATTACACACAAATGGTTATCCAATCTCTTCTTTAAAGTTTCCAGTGTTTGGAGCATTCAAAACTTCTGGAGGCAAATTGTTCCACTGATTAATTGTTCTCACTGTCTGGAAATTTCTCCTTAGTTCCAAGTTGCTTCTCTCCCTGATTAGTTTCCACCCATTGCTTCTTCTGCCTTCGGGTGCTTTGGAGAATAGCTTGACTCCCTCTTCTTAGTGGCAACCCCTGAGATATTGGAAGACTGCTATCATGTCTCCCCTAGTCCTTCTTTTTATTAAACTAGACATACCCAGTTCCTGCAACCGTTCCTCATGTTTTAGCCTCCAGTCCCCTAATTCTCTTTGTTGCTCTTCTCTGCACTTTTTAGAGTCTCCACATCTTTGGTCAACATATGGTCTAGATAATGCTTATTATGAAAGAGCAAAATTTCAGTGGCAACACGTGGAAATCAGTGTTATTTCCCAATTAAAAATAAAGAGTATTTTATATTTGTACCAGAGGTTGTTGACTAAGGAACTTAGAAGGGGTTTTTTTTTGTTCCTTCTGTAGTCTCGTCTTCCCTCTTCTATCTTTAAGCTTTGTTACAGCAGAGTAAATAACTAAGAAACCCACATGTATGGTATCAATGTAAAAACTTTTATTTCAAAATGTACAAATAATCCAAAACAATAGAGGCACACGCCAAATGAAAATATATACACACACCAACGTCTAGAAACGCTCGAGAGGGCCAGATGGGCCCTTTAGTCTAGTCCATCTTGCTCAGCACTGCTTGCCTCAATTAGCAGCCAGAACGTGTCCAGAGTTGCAAAAAGAAACATTTTTCTCAGCACTACCCAGAGGCCAGAGACGGAATCCAGAACCGTTGGGAGTGCAAGACCCCATATTCCGATCCACAAAGGCAACGTCTGGCTTGCACAGTTAGCATGGGGACAAGGGAAATGTGCCATACTGGAAGGCTTTTGTGTTTCCATCAACGAAAAGCACCCGTGGCTGAAAGAATCCACCCTGAGAAAATTTAACTTTTCTTGGCTTCCGTGCCTTTAAATCCGAGGACCTGAGATTAGAACCTGATTGCCAACCAATTCAAAAACAAGAGCTTGATCGATCACAGATCTATATTGTATATAATATAGTAATTGACTTTGATCAGGGGCAAGATTGAAAAAATTTAGCAACCGGTTCTCTGCCTGGTTGCTGGGGGGCGTGGCCATGGGGGCGTGGCCTAGCCAGCTTCCTGCACCACGGCAGATTTTCCTTGAGCTCTGGGAGGGTCAAAGCAGCATCTCCTGGCCTCCGGAGGCTGGAAACGGCTGTTTCCAGACTTCCAGCCCGTTTTTCGCCCTCCCAGAGCCTCCCTGCATTTACCTGGCATCCAAAACTGGCCGCGTGGAGACTCCTGGGAGGGGTGAGGAGGGACAGAAGGGGCCAGCTAGTCCTTGTAACAACCGGTTTGGCAAACCAGATTAAAATTAACATCCGATTCGCCCAAAACTGATCCGAACCGGCTGAATCCTGCCCCTGACTTTGATTCTGTCTGGAACACGGTGGCTCATGCTTTCTGATAATCTTCAGTTGACTTTCCTAAACATTGAGTGGCCTGTTCTATTATTCATTCCCAGCAGTTCTATAATCTACACCTTTGCCATCCATTTCCTTGTTTCCTTGTTTGATACCAGAGTCTTTGTTCCCCAGAAAGCATCCGAGGAAATAAAGTGCTTTCTACCCTCGCTTAGAATTCAAAGATAAGCGTGAATGGCAGTCAGAGCATGAAGTAAATGATTTGTATTTTATTTCCTCTTGCATTCCGCCACTAAAATATTTTGGGGGGAGAGTCTGTGACACGTTTTATTTTACCTGGAATAAAGATGAGGACAAATCCAAACCAACCTAATTTATAATTTGCAAATTGGAAGACTTGCAGGAGTTTCCCAAATGTTGTCGTGCAGTTTCTCGACTTTAAAAAAGGAGAAATGAGGCGAAATTGCCCATAAGAAAATATAGACTTTTCGTTTTTACAAAATGTTTTATGATTATTATTATTTTTTTGGTATGGATTTTTCTTAAATGAAAAAGCTTTACTAACTTGTAAAAAGGGAACAACGGAGCATGTGCTTGGAGCAAAAATATAAATGTTATTTAAAGGTTTTCTCTTCCTCTTGAGCTGAAGTAGTCAATCTCAATAAAATCTTTTTGTCTTCTGGGTTTGGAAAATGCGTATGAACTTATTAAATGCAAGCCAACACTTTGGCATTTCTTATTACATAAAACCCGTATGAGAAACCTGGGAGATCAAGGCTGTGCCCAGGAATAAGAGGATTTTCCTGTAAAACTGGTAGCGTCTCATCATTGGGCATTTTTAGGAGGCCACCATTCAGCTGCACAGATCTGCAAAGAGGAAAGAGTCATATTATAAATTCACATTTAAACACTGGAAAAAAACCTATAAGCCGTGGAAACAATTTTGGTTGACGTCCGTACAACTGTAAGATGTATGGACTTCCAACTCCCAGAATTCCCAAGCCAGCATGGGAATTCTGGGAGTTGAAGTCCACACATCTTAAAATTGTCAACTTCGAGTAAATGGCTATGCTTTTTCTCCTCAAAACCACATGGTGCAATGCATCCCTCCCCCTGCGTATGGCCCCCATAGTTCCCCTCACACATGTGCACGACTCCCACCACGCATGTGCCTGGCCTCCCCGAAGCCTCCTGGGACCAGAAATGAGCCACGGAGGGGGGGAGGGCGCTGCACCCCCCACGCCCACCGTGCACGTGTGTTCGTCTCCTGCATGCACAGCAGAGATCCGAAAATCAGCTGGCTAGCGGAGGCGTGCGTGCATGTGCGGTGGAGCTGAGTTGCGCGATGGCTCGTGTGCCCGCAGAGTGGGCACCTGTGGCACAAATGCCACAGGTTCACCATCACAGATCTGGACTTTTACTCAGAAAATCTACAACTCCACTGTGTTTGCTACAAAAGAGATCTGTAGGGCTGGGAAGGAAGTAGAAGCATGTCCAAATTTTATTAACTACCCACTAACAAGGAGATATTTCAATATCTTGTTTGAAAAAAGGACGTCTCGCCCTTCGGTTTCTCATTGTGAGAAAAACGAGATCCATATTGCTCACAGACATCATTTCTTAATAATAAGTGTTCATGTTTGGGTTTATTCAGTGTCCAATCTTCTAATCTTCTAGACAGTGGGATTCTAATTAATAAGATTGTTGTGAATCCTTCTTTCTGAATTATTTTCTGCCAGTAGGGGCTTGTCTTTAACATAAAAAGAAAAAAAAAACCTAAAATTTAAGATGAACAATGCCAAAAAAAAGGGGGGGGGGGGACTACTGATTGCTTAATGAAACAAAGTTGGCAATCTGTTGTGGCCCAGCAGGAGCCGTTGGAGCTGCCACCAGACTTCGACAGCAAGGGGCCCTATGAGTCGGCTCTGGAAGATGTGGAGGACCCTGGACAGGGTTCCGACTCCGAGCAGGCGCAAAGAGGCTGTTTGGCCACCAGGAGGCGCTTGAGGCCTGGAGCAGCGGTGAGAGCCAAAGGGAGTGTAGTCCCGAAGTCAAGCCTTGGAGCAGTGGGGAGAGACAAGGGAGTGTGATCCTGACGTCATGCATTGGAGAAGTGGGGAGGAGACAAGGGAGTTGGTCCTGGATGCCCGGGAACGGAGGGCTAATAGGCGTAAAGAACAGTTACGCTGTTACAGGAGATAATTGAACTCAGCTGGTGGTAATTAGGCTCCTCTCAAGACTATAAAAGGAATGGCTTTCCACAAGCTCGTCACAGGAATCAACGTATTTACTAGAGCTGGAGAAGCTTTCGTGGCTATCTTGGCAGTCTGGATTGCTGCCAAGGTTAGTCTGTGCTGGATTGCTGCCAAGGTCTAGTCTGTGCTGGATTGCTGCCAAGGTCTAGTCTGTGTGTTAATAAATCCTTGAAGTATCTTTGTCTCGGCGTGCTTTGGTGTATGAAGAGGAGGGTCAGAACACAATCACATTTTAAATTGTTTGGGGAATAAACTAATCTCTCTTTCAGAAAAATACTGTACTGGTAGTCCTCGACCTACGACCACAATTAAGCCCAAAATGTTCAGTAGGTTTTGCCTCATTTTACAACTTGATAAGCAGTTCACTGCAGCTGTTAAGTGAACCGTGGTTGTTAAGCAAATCTGACTTCTCTCATTGACTTTGCTCCTTGGATGTTAGCTGTGAAGGTTACAAATGGGGGTCACGTGACCCCAGAACAGTACAACTGTCACAAGTACATGCCAGTTGCCAAGCATCTGAATTTTAATCACATGACCATAGGGAAGCTGAAATAGTTGTAAGTGTGAAAAACAGTCATAAGTTGCTTTTTCCAATGTCATCGTAACTTTAAACACTTGCTAAATTAATGGTCATACATTGAGGACTACCTGTAGATACAACTTGCTAGGAATGAATCCCTTTGAATTTTTTAGAATTATCTGCAGAATTGCAGAGTTACTTATTTTCAAGCCTTGATAAGCATAGACTTCATGGAGGATTTATTTATTTTTATTTTTTTGAATTTATTTATTTTTTATTTTCAAAACAAACACAACACATAAAATCTTCTTTCTTTACATACTGTAGAAAGTGTATCAGTTGGTTACAAAAGGTTTTCGTGAATCTCTTCCATAGTCTTCAAGCATAATTCATATTAACTCAAGTATTTTAACTCAAATATTTATACATGTTACCCTTATACCTCCATTTATGTTTGACTATAATTATTTAAACGCCCTTCATCATAAAATATACAGAAATTTAATACATAACCACATACTGGCATTTCATTTAATATTTCTAAAATCCTCCAATAACACTGAATCCTTATGTCCTGTTCCAACTAAACATCCATAATATTTAATAACAAAGTTTTCTAATCCTTTCCAAATCAGTTTAAGATTTACATCCAGTTTCCTTATATTAGACCCATATCTCTCTATATACGTTGTTATACCTATCCCTCCTTTATTTGGCTATATCCCGTATCATAACATTTCCCCCCTAATAATCAGGAGGATTTTTTTAGATACACTTTGTTCATTTTTTTAAACCCAATGAATTCTCCACTATTTAGAACGAGATGGTAAGATGTGCTACTCACCGGGAAAGTAAATTATCTTCTCCGTAAGGTAGTAAAAGATACTCATCTATTTGCTTCTTGGAAAAGTAAGTTGGTATGTAGAGGCGCTTGGTGCTGTTGTAGAGATTTAAGGCAAATAAAGTGATGTCACCTTCTCTGTACTTTGGGCTGGAATGACAAAGCCAACAGGTTAATAGGAGTCACATTGTGCAAGCATGTTACAATACAGCTGTGCTTCTCAACCTCAGACATTTTAAAGATGTTTGGACCACAATTCCCAACATTCCCCGGACCAAGATGCACTCTGCAGAATTCCCAGTGGTGTTCTGGGAATTGAAGTCGACATGTCCTTAACTTTGCACAGATGGGCGGAGTGGATTATGTGCCACTAGGAAGCAACAAGGTTGGTGTTGCGGCCTCCAGCAGTCAAGTCAGAGAAGGAGGAGGAGGGGTGGGAGAAAGGGTAGCATCGAGGCAACCTGAGAGCTCTGAGGGAGAAGTGAGTATGGCAGAGAGTGAGAGAGATAGAGGCCTGGGCTGTCCGTCAACCCTCAGATGGAGAATGGACAACCCCCAGGTCTGGAGGTGGCTGATGAGGAAGAGGAGCAACAGCTGGGCCCAGTGCCTGATACGTGGATCCATAGAAGGCAGAGGAGAGGAGAACAGTGGAAATCTATGGGCTGATCCTTGGGAAGGAAGAGCCACCGCTGCTAGCGAAGCTCTGCGGATAAAAGGCAGGGGGCTGAGATGAATAGGTGTGGCAGACGACGATTCATCTTCCTGCCGGTCGGACTTGTTAGCCTGAGAGAGAAACCTTTTGCCGGGGCTGCCGGCATTCCTAATAAAGGAATCTTTTGAGTTCATGTCACAGGGGTTGTTGTGTTTTGGGAACTGGGTCAGAACAGTTGGGATCTAGCCAATCTCTGACCACTGAGCAGAGTTGCTCAGCTTTCATTCGCGGGAACTCGGGAGGAAAACAATGTGAAACGTGCTTTATGCACCCACACAAAGCAATTGGCGTTTCATCACTGACCATTTCTTTGTGCAGAACGAACAAAATGGTTCGGGCCTCTGACCAGCAATGTTAGGAATATAATCTAATGGTTGGGTTGGCAATATATAAATCATGTAACAATGCTGTACCTGTTTCTTTAAAGCATACTGTAAAATGTGATTGGTTGCTGTTTTCCTCAATCGGCCATAAGAGGGAGCCAGAACGACTGTTAGCTATTCGTTAGATGCTGATCTGATCTGAGTGCCGTGAGCTATTGTAAGTTTTGCAACTGTTAGCAAACTTTGAGTGCCGAACTGATTGTATGATTATGGACGATGTTACTTGGATTATCCCTTAACTGAAAGACGTTGATGACTGACTGTCTTATCCGTGTATGACTTGGACTGTTTGATGGACTCTGATGCCTCTATTTCCACGAAAGTAAAAGCCTATTTAAACTGCAGTGTCTCTGTATGCTGGTTTGTGTGTTCTCCAACACAACTCTCACAACGCTTCTCTGAATGTACTCGCTCTCCCAACGGGGAGCTTACCTAACAATCTGCACAGTCAGAAGTTTTCCTCCTCGTTCTTCAGTGGGGCACTTTCATTTGGGATCCCTCTTTACCCTCATCTCATTCAAACATATCCTAGGGTGTCGTGGGGTTGATACCCTCAGTGGGGACTGCAAGCTAGGGCCCAGACTGTAGTAACTAAACCTGGACATTTCCTACCTTGAGTAAAACCGCAGTGTGGGACAGTTGTGACTTTAGAGGCCTTCAAAGCAGACTAACTGTGGCACTGAATACTTACTGGTGTGTATTTGTACAGTGAAGGTACACGCGGAGCTTCTTTGGATCTAAGCCAGTTATGGCGACGCGCAGGACTCTGGAACCAACCAATTTCTTGTACAACAGGGACAGCCAATAGTCCTACAAGGTGTTTTTTTTAAAAAAAAGACAGCATTGATATAAGACCGATGAGCATTGATGGCAAACCTATGGCACGCATGCCACAGGTGGCACCCAGAGCCCTCTCTGTGCGCATGCAAGGCATCGCCCCAGCTTAACACTATTGCACATGAGTGCACACCTCCTGCTGGCCAGCTGATTTTCTGGTCTCTGCTGCGCATGCTCAAGAGGTGAGGCGCATATAGGAGATGCAATCCCACCACCACCACAGCCCGTTTTTGGTCTCAGGAGGCTGCAGGGAGGTCTACTAGGCAAAAAAATGGGACACGGGGGAGGGAGGTCACACACACATGTGCGGGGAAGTGCAGGGGGGCCACACGCCATGGTGCACGGAGGGTGTCACATGCGCATTGCAGTATGGGTGCGGGGGGGCGCACATGCTTTCGGCACGCGATGACACAAAGGTTAGCCCTCACTGATACAGGACCTCTGATAAAATAACAAGTTAAAGAAAGATGAGGCATTATCCAAGGAACCATTGTCTTAAAAGACTAACTTGAGCGCTACGGAAGTTACAAAGGAATAAAAGAGGATAGTTTAGAGCCCAGATTTATTCTCTCACGTCCAACATAAAGAGGTTCATCACCATGCAAACGAGAGCTCTGGCTGTTCACAGCAGCTCTGCAGAAGGTTTACACCACATGGCACATTGTCCCTGCTTCTAGCTGACCAGACAAGAAAAGTTTGGCAAGGAAAAAGTCCTTTAACCCTGGAAAAATCACACCAACCCAGTCAATGCCCAACCACTGAAAAGGAAAACGTGATTCCAGTTTTCTACAAGTTGGAGGAAATGCCATAAATACCTAGTGGCTAGTGCCTGCCACACCATAAATTCATTCTTTCCCCCAGTCCTGTGTTTCCATACAATCATATGAGATTTAGTAGGAAACTGTTGTAAATATTCAGGACTGTCTATGCAGATGTCCCTCAACTTCAGACTCTCTAGATATGTGTTCTAGGATCAGGGGTCCCCAACCTTGGCAATGCCCACTCAGTCACAGGATCCCACCACCAAGTCCACAGAACCAGTAGTAAAAAAAAAAATATTGAATTTCACCACTGAGTTGTATACATACTGGCAAAGGTTCAAAATTGGCATCCACCAGTTGGTAGTTTCCTGCTCCATACAAGACCTGCCTCATGACTAAATCAATGCCCAGCTGGGCTGACAGTCCGAGCTTGTCCAGCCACCTGCCAAGATAATAATAATAATAACAATAACAATAATAATAATATGATGGATTATTTGGAAACAAACAACATCTTGCCAGTAGAGCAAAAAGGCAACAAAAGAAGGAGCAGGGGCACAAAAGATCAGCTCCTAATTGATAAAATGATATTAGAAAATTGTAAGAACAGAAAAATGAACTTGAATATGGTCTGGATTGATTACAAAAAGGCATTTGACTCACTGCCACATAGTTGGATCATAAAATGCTTAGAAACAACTGGCATTAGCAAAAATATTACATCCTTTACTGAAAAGGCAGTGAAACAATGGAGAACTGAGTTGGCAATAGGGAATGAGATCTACGGAATGGTTAATATCAAGCGAGGAATTTTCTAGGGTGATTCACTTTCACCTCTTCTCTTCATCATCGCAATGATCCCATTATCAGTAATCTTTAAAAAAATGAAATTAGTCTACCAAACAGCCAAAGAAGCTGAAAAAATTTCGCATTTACTATATATGGATGATTTGAAACTCTATGGAAAATCAGAAATAGAAATCCAATCATTGACAAACACAGTCAAAATACTGGCGCATAATACACCAGACATCACACTGATTGAGAAAAATAAGGTCACAATCATAGACATCGCAATACCAGGTGATAGCAGGGTCGCCGAGAAGGAACATGAAAAAATCGCAAAATACCAGGACTTAAAAATCGAAATTCAACAACTATGGCACAAACCAGCAGTGATAATTCCAGTGGTAATTGGCACACTGGGTGCTATTCCAAAAGCACTGGAATTACATTTGAAACAGTTAAAAATTGACAAAATCACCATCAGTCAAATGCAAAAAGCCGCACTGCTTGGATCTGCACGCATATTACGAAAATACATTACGACGTCCTAGGCCCCTGGGTGGGGCCCGACTAGTAACCAATGCCAAATCCGGCGAAACAACTGGCCACTGTGATACAATTGTATAATAATAATAATCACGAATCCAAGGTAGTGCCAATTGGTGCCTTACATGCAATCCCAAAACAACTAAAGCACCACTTGAGTACCATTGGCATTGACAAACCCACCTTCATTCAAAAGCAAAAGGCATCTGGCACGCACGCTGGTCGCAAACTGGTAGTAAATCCAGCAGCAACCCACCCCTGCTACATACTATATTTTTTGAAGTATAAGACGCACTGGAGTATAAGACGCAGCAAGGTTTTGAAGAGGCAAATTTTTTAAAAAAGTTTTTGCACTCTGCAAGCCTCCCAAAAACGGACCATTTTTCGCGAAAATGCACAGAACAATTTACAGTGAACTATGCACAGGCAGTCAATAAAAACCAAAATGGTGGCAGCCCAGCGGCGGCCAGGGAACTGGTTGAAGGGCGTGGCCTGTCTGGGTCGCTGCCGGTTCTGCAACCCAGGCCTGAATTCCACTACTAGTTCGACCAAACTAGGCCAAACTGGGAGCAACCCACTTCTGGCAGGGAGACATTTTAGAGAAATAGTTTCCATAAAACTAGAACAAGATAGTTAAACTGATATTCTTGAATCATTTACCAGAATAAAGAGTTTGTTCTGGATATTGTTTAATCATAACTGACCATATTGTAATAGTATCTGAGAGATGTTAGTAATAATGTTTGGGCTTGCAAAACTCTGGACAATCAAATGAAAGGCAGCAAACAGAGACAGAAAATTATACTCCCTGCCCTTCCGTGGTTATGCTTTTTTTTCCCCAGCCTAGATCTGGCAGCTATTGAGAGAAGCAGAACAACATTACAACGTTCTTCAAGAATTTGATTTCCAGTTTAAGGGTTTGACCTTTGTGGAGTGATCAGCAACCCCCTTCTTCCTAACTGTACAGAGTTTCCCAGAACTACCCAGAGTTTTCCTATCCTCCGCGAGCTGCGCTGGCTACCTGTCGATCTCCGGATACGCTTCAAGGTGCTACTTGCCACCTATAAAGCCCTTCATGGTAGTGGATCTGGGTACTTGAGAGACCGCCTACTGCCGATCACCTCCACACGACCCATTAGATCTCATCGTTTAGGCCTCCTCCGAGTCCCATCTGCTGGTCAATGTCGACTGGCAACTACGCGGAGGAGAGCCTTCTTGGTGGTAGCCCCGACCCAATGGAACGATCTCCCCGTGGAGCTTCGTACCCTCACCACCCTCCAGACCTTCCGCACAGCCCTTAGAATCTGGCTATCCCGTCAGGCCTGGGGCTAAAGATTGTAACCCGCCCGAATGGTATGAATGTTGCGTTTTAATCATGTACTGTCTTATATGTAAAAGTCTGTTTCCCCCCCCCCCTTCCTTTGGATTGTGAGCCGCCCTGAGTCCCCCCCAGGGAAAAGGGCGGCATACAAATAAACAATACAACTCTTTAAATATATGGCAATCAGAAGCAATGTCCTGTGTAACTTGAAAGGCTGTATAACTGTACACCAACACACCAAGACTTCAGATTAATAGGTAAAGGTAAAGATTCCCCTCACACATATGTGCTAGTCATTCCCGACTCTAAGGGGTGGTGCTCATCTCCGTTACAAAGCCGAAGAGCCAGCGCTGTCTGAAGAAGTCTTTGTGGTCAAGTGGCCAGCATGACTCAATGCCGAAGGTGTACGGAACGCTGTTACCTTCCCACCAAAGGTGGCTCCTGTTTTTCTACTTACATTTTTACCTGCTTTCAAACTGCTTAGGTTGGCAGAAGCTGGGACAAGTAACAGAGGCTCATTCCGTTATGCAGTGCAAAGGATTCGAACCGTCAAACTGCCGCCCTTTCTGATCGACAAGCTCAGCGTCTTAGCCACTGAGCCACGGTGTCTCATAATATGTATAGATGCCCTCTATATTTATAAAAAACTATCAGATGATTAGATGTTGATGCTCCTCAGAGTCCATAAAAATATTTTTCTGTCTGGTCAATGAAAACTTGCTGCTACCATATATTGGCTAACATAATTTTTCTAGGTGAGATCCTGCTATGCCACAAGAGACGGTTCTTTTAAGCCAGTAATATAATACTTACATAAAACCAGCAATGTACGCATTAGACAAATTAGGAGTTCCGCCTCCAAAAGCTGAACTTGTTTCTCCTAGCCACACTCTCTTCTCGGGTACTGTGCTGTTCACAATCTAAAGGATATTTTGGGGAAAAAAAGAAGTACAGATGTAGAAAGGAATGCGTGAACCAGTGGTGAGATTCAAATAATTTAACAACCAGTTCTCTGCTCTAATGACCAGCTGCGTGGGTGGGGCTTGGTAGTCATGTGACTCAGTGGGTGTGGCCAACTCAATGTCACTCATATGATGGACGCTTCGCCTTAGCTGTTACAAATTAACAAGGATTAACCGGAGAGGCAGTTTCTATAAGCAGGGCAATAAATATTAGGCTAGAAACAACACCAGAATGTTTCCTTCCTGCCTTCTTTACAGGATTAGCCCTGTAAAGTGGGAAAAAACAAAAGATTTCTTCCAACAACCGGTTTTCTGAACTGCTTAGAAAGTTAACAACCAGTTCTCCCAAATAGGTGCAAACTGGCTGAATCCCACCACTTGCGTGAACTAAGTTTCAGGGGTTTTGTTAGACAAAGCAGGCGGGATACACAAAAATTGTTGATACTTCCACAACCATTTCATATAAAGGTAGTCGACTTATGACAATTGAGCCCCAAATGTCCATTGTTAAGCAAGAGTTTTGCCCCATTTTGCAACTTTTAAGTGAGTTTTGCCCCATTTTGCAACTTTTCTTGCCATGGTTGTTAAGTGAATCACTGCAGTTAAGTGAATCTGGCTCCCCCAACTGATTTTGCTCGTTAGAAGGTGTCCCAAAACGGGATCATAGGATCCCAGGATACAGCAACAGTCTTAAGTATGAGCCAGTTCCCAAAAAACCTGAATTTTGATCACATGATCAGGGAGATGCCGTAAAGGTGGTAACTATGAAAAATCGTCATGTCACATTTTTCAGTGCTGTTGTAACTTTGAATGGTCACTGAACAAACTGCCGTAAGTTGAGGACTACCTGTATTGTGAGCTGGTGGCATGCCGGTATCGTGTTTGTCTGGTGCAATTCTCTTAAGATATTACAGTGAAGTCTCCCTCAACCTTTGTAATTTTCAGAACTACAAGAGCTACAGCTTCAAGAATTTTTATTCAGTTGTGCTCTTGGAAGTTGTAAGCCATAGGCAGTCCCCGACTTATGACCAGAATTGAGCCCAAAATTTCCATTGCTTAAGCAAGATATTAGTTAAGTAAATTTCCCCCCATTTTATGGTCTTGCCACATTTGTTAAGTGAATCACTGCAGTTGTTAAGCTGGTAATATGGTTGTTACGTGGCTTCCCCATTGACTGTGTTTATCAGAAGGACACAAATGTGGATCACGTGACCCCAGGATACTGCAAATGTCATGAGTCAGGTGTCTGAATTTTGGTCACAACATCATGAGAATGCTGTAGTAATAGCAATTGCACTTAGAACTATATACAGTGCTTCACAGTGCTTTACAGCTCTCTCTAGAGTCTAAGCGGTTTACAGAGTCAGCCTATTGCCCCCCAACAATCTGGGTCCTCATTTTACCCACCTCGGAAGGAAGGAAGGCTGAGTCAACCTTGAGCCTGGTGGGATTTGAACTGCCAAATTGCAGGCAGCTGGCAGTCAGCAGAAGCAGCCTGCAGTACTGCACTCTCACCACTGCGCCACCCTGGTTCATATAATGGTTGTAAGTGTGAAAAATGGCCGTGAGTCACTTTTTTTCAGTGCCATAATAACTTGGGAATAGTCACTAAATAAATAGTTTTAAGTCAAGGGCTGCCTATATATCCAGAGGGCATCAGGATAATTTATTATTTATAGATAATTAATTTATCCATTTCCCCCCCTAAAATGCTTCTCTGATTGGGATATATTCTTACACACCACCTTGCAATTTGTTTGCCAAACTGCTTACCTGAAGCACTTCCTCTGCGTTGGTCTTGAAGCTATCCAGTATATCTGGATTCAGGAAATCCTCCCTTGTAGCAATTCGTCCATTAATATAGTAACTGCAACAAATCAAGACTGCTGAGCACTTATGTCCAAGGTCTGCATTTACACTCAAGTGTACTATCTCCAGGAGACATAGAAATACGTCTAAGTGTAGGCTACCATTTTTTAATTTTTTTTAATTTTTAAACATAAAAGACAACATAAAAAATTCTCATCCATTACATACACAGCATGTCGTTTGTGCATCCATATTTTCAATTCCGTATACAATCACAAAATTTCCGTCTAATATAACTAAGTACCTCACTTTCATTGTACATCATATATTCAATTACGGTTAATATTTCTTTCTTTTCGGAGAACCTAATTCCCTTGCATCCTTGTCTATTTAATAACAATATACCTTTACGTAATCACTTATCTCATTCTGATTATTTTTACAGTGCAAAAGAATTTACCAACTGTTTATGTTTATACATCACTACTTTCAATTATGCATAATCCCGCCAATCATCCATCAAGTATGCTTATGTTCATTGTCCTTGTACATCATACATTCAAGCAAAAATGTTATTCCTTCATTTTTAAACGAAGTATTCTAAATACTCACTTCATACATATACCAATCTTTCATTACTTCCTTATTAAACTATTTATCAACAACAAGATATCTTCATAATATACATCACTGCTTAGAGTTATGCATAACATCACCAATCATCTATCAAATGTACATAGATTCATTATTATCCTTATCCTTCATTTTAAAACAAAATATTCTAAATTATTCAATTCATATATATGTCAGTCTTTCATTGTATTGTTATTAATCTATTTAACAACATGATTGCATTATCATTTATCTCCTTCAATTAAAACATAAATAAAGTGAATTTATTTAAATAAAGTGTAGGCTACCATTTTGAGAAAAGCGACAAAATGCAACAATCCCAAAGTAGATTTCCCAAATCTTCCATTCTTCTAGATCAGTGTTGGTGAACCTTTTCGGCCGAAACGGAAGCAATGTGCACATGCGCTGTCCACCTAGTCTTCTGGCGTGCATGTGCGCACAAAAACCAGTTGGCTGGTGCACATGCGCGTGCTGGAAACCAGAAGATTATCTTCCAGCCGCACACATGTGCACTGGGCGGCTGCTCTTCTGATTTCTTGCACACACAAACACACGCATACACATGTACTCCCATTTTGGCACTTGGTGCGCATGCGTGCCAGGAAGATGATATTCCGGTTTCTGGCGCACGCATGCACACCAGCCACCTGGTCTTCCAGTTTCGGTGCCTATGTCAGAGTGGGCATGGCCAGAAGTGGGTGTGGCCAGTTCGACATCACTTATGTCTGGGGGTAACTTTGAGGGCCTGGGCAGGGCTGGGGGAATCCTTCTACAGCCCCTTTGACAGCAAAAATGGAGCTCAGGAGGGTTGCATGGCCCTCCTGAGCCCCATTGTCACTGGCAGAGACACCGCGGCCACGCCTTTCCTATTTCCAGGGCGGCCCCATGGGCCAGATCTAAGCACTCCGTGGGCCGGATCTGGCCCACGGGCCTTGAGTTATACACCCCTGTTGTAAACCTTCCAGAGAGTGCTGTAAAGTGCTACGGGGTGGTATATAAGTCTAAATGCTATTGCTAAATGCTAAATCCAATCTGTCTCCTCAAGGCCATTTCCCTTCAAAAATAAAAATAAAAAAAATACCAGCCCTAACAGTGTCATCCTCCACCCACCCCCCTTCATCCAATTGGTCATCATGCTTGAATTGCTAGTTTTAAACTTACTTACTGATGCCACGTGACAGAATCAAGCACTTTGCCTCCTGATTTCAGAAAACTGCAAAACAAGAGCAATTTATTGCAACAGTCATTTCCTTTTGCAATATCTAATCCTTGAAGAGCTGTTCCCAGGCTTGGAACCCCCAGCCAGCCCGCCTGACCCACCCACTGCCAAATCCAGGTATTAATCATAGGCAGCCCTGCCTTAGTTGGAGACATCAAGAATGCCAGGAAAAAAGAAACTCAATGGCAATACCCTGGCCAAAAAAGCAGCAAAGATACGGCCACCAAGTCGACGCCTGAAACAATAGTAAAAAATGCTTAACAAGGTTAAAAAAAAGTTCTGACGATCAGCTGTGCTGCGCAATGGTAGGAACTTTTTTAAAGTTTTTAAGCTGGCAGAACTTTTTTTAGCATTTGGGGTCCAGTTTTGCCCACAGGAGGCTTCCATGAGGCCTGCTAGGCCAAAAATGGGGGGTGGGGTGCTGTGAAAGAAAAAGAAAGAAAGAAAGAAGGAAGGAAGGAAGGAAGGAAGGAAGGAAGGAAGGAAGGAAGGAAGGAAGGAAGGAAGGAAGGAAGGAAGGAAGGGAAAGAAAGAGGGAGGGAGGGAAAAAGGAGAGGGAGGAAGGACCACAAACCTGGCACTAGAAGTAGTTTGAAAGAGCACAGCAATCCAGGGCTGGAAGGGACCTGGAGGTCATCTAGTCCCACCCCCTGCTCCAGCAGGACATTGTTAATGTTTCTGTATTTTGACACCTCCCAGTCACATGATTACATAGCTACGCCCACCCAGTCACGTGACTCCCACCAAGCCACGCCCACGGAACTTGGTAAGATTTTTTTTTTTAGATTTCACCATTGTGCTTAATTTTTTTTTCAATGCTTGTGAGTTTTATTTATGATCCATATATTCTTTTAGTCCCATGTGTCCTAAATTTTAAGCACTAACTATAGTACGATCTCAATATCTCTTGCCACATTTGGTTTACTTTGATTACCATTAAATATCACATCAAAATAACAATAATGAGTGGTTGTTAACTAAGATGTAAAAATAAGCAATTACTCCATTCCAGCTAAGCGGTTCTCATTTTTTCATTATTCCCTTCCCAGAAAAAAAAAAGGTTTAGTTTGAAACTAAATCCCAATGAAAGCAGCAAATAATAGCTTAAGCAAACCATGATTACATTTTTGCATCTGGTTCGGCTATTTAGCACATCCACAGTACCAAATATTTTCATTTTTTTACCTTTTAAGCAAAATTTTGCTGTGCTTCCGATTTGACCTCCCTAAGTCGGGGCCGTAGATTCTGGCGTTTTTGTAGTGGATGTAATTGTTCAGAAGCTGCCGCAGTTGTATGAAATCTTTACCGAGTTGGTGGCCATTGATTTCTATTCCAGACTTGTGCAAAAAGCTGTTAGGCTCTGCAGAAAATATAAATAAAGGCATTTGCCCACTGTTAATACCGTATTTTTCGGACGATAAGACGCACCAAGATTTTGAAGAGGTAAATATATATAAAAAAAGTGTTTGCACTCCACAGGCCTCCCAAACCCTCTGCAAGCCTTGTTTTTGCCTCGGGGCTGGGGGGGGGCAAAAAACAGCCTGTTTTTCACAAAAACAGGCTATTTTTTGCAAAAAAAAACCCCGCACATAGACCTTTGGGAGGCTCTTAAGAGTGCTCCAAGGGGGGGGGGGCAAAACCGAGCAAAAAACACCGTTTTTTGCAAAAAAAGGGCATGCAGAGCTTTGGGAAGCTCTTAGGGTGCTCCTGCCCCCCCCCCCAAAATGATCAAAAATGGCCCTCCCCAGCCCTTAGAAGGACTTTGCAAGCCTCCCAAACCCTCTGCGTCCATTTTTTGCAAAGGGGGCAGGGTTTCGGGAGGCCAAAAATGCTGTATTCAGTGTATAAGATTTTCACCCTCTTTTTTGAGGGAAAAAAGTGTGTCTTATACGCCAAAAAATACAGTATGTCTATCCCAGTGGTGTCAAACTCACAGGCCGGCGGTCAGATCCGGCCCACGGGGTACTTAGATCTGGGCTGCTTTTCTTTTTCTTTTTTCTTTTTTTTAAATATATTTTATTCATTTTCACATTCCATTTTACAATCACTTATATACAGGGTATTTGCTATAAGAAAAAAATAAATAAATAAATAAAACAAAATAAAAAAGAAAACACAACTCATCATTTTATCAGATTAAACAACACTTGAATAAAGGCATACACCAAGGAGGGAGGTAGAGGGAAAGAAGAGGGAGGAGTAAGGAAGGAGTAAGGGGAATGTAAGGAGGGCGTGTTGGGAGTAAGGGGAGAAGGAAGGTTTGAGGGGAAAGGGAAGTAGGAGGGGAGTGTTAGAGGGAGGAAAGGAAAGTTGGAGGGGGTAGATGGGGTGTATGGAGGATGGAAGTGTCAGGTGGGGCTGCTTTTCTTGAAAACAGCGAAGGACTGGCCCGTAATGCCTCTGCCAGCAAAAATGGAGCTTGGGAGGGGCACATCCTCCGTTTTCGCTGGCAGAGGTTTGCAGGGGGCCATCCTAGCCAAAAACAGAGCTCGTGTGGACCACACATGCCCCCCCCCAAGCTCCATTTTTGCTGGCAGAGGGTTGCAAGACGCTGTCCCAGCTGAAAACAGAGCTTGGGAGCCCGTTTTCATTGGCGAACACTCGGGCCACCACAGGCGCCCTGGACACGAGTGATGTCAAGCCGGCCACGCCCACCCCCGAGGTCAAACAGAACCCTGATGCAGCCCTCAGTGAAATCGAGTTTGACACCCCTGGTTTATCCTAACTCCAGCACACATACAGTAATTCTCTAAATGTTTACACAATGGTAATAT
Organism: Thamnophis sirtalis; assembly: GCF_051295495.1. Lineage (NCBI taxonomy): Eukaryota > Metazoa > Chordata > Lepidosauria > Squamata > Natricidae > Thamnophis > Thamnophis sirtalis. The sequence goes on from NW_028261390.1 coordinate 9,932,491, forward strand.
AATCAACCCCAAATATGGAACCTTAAAGGCCAAGGCCAATTAATAGATAAGCTTGAAAACCATAAAGAACGTTTAGAATGAAAAATATACAAGGTTTTTTTTTCCATCTCCAGAACATTACAGCTAAAGCTTGCGATGAAAAGCACAAGTTCTAGCTTTGTTTAAGTGTGGCTTTAAAAAAATATGAATATTAGGTGATCCTATTCGTGTTTTGGTCCTTCATAATGTCAGTTTTGATTGAAGCTGATCCAAATATGCATATTTAACTCTTTTGACTGGATAAGTAGCAATTTCCCACTACAACTGTAATGTTCCACTGCCAGATTATTTTTTTTAAAAAAAGGATGCACAAATATTGTTGAGTTAAAAATGTTGATGTGCAACACAGTTTTATAGCTTGTCAGTATTGAATTTAACATAAAGATGTTCAATGCCCTTCCCCAAAACCAAGTACAGTAGTCCCTCAACTTACGACCGGAACGGAACCCAAACTTTCCATGGCTAAGCAAGGCATTCCATGGTTAAATGAATTGCATCCCATTTCCCTTTTTTTTTGCCACAGCTGTTAAGCGAACCACTGTTGTTATGTGAAACACTGGCTCCCCCCTCCCACTGACTTTCCTTGTTGGAAGCCAGATGGGAAGATTACAAATGGTGATCGCATGACCCCGGGAACAGTGCAACTGTCGTAAATACATGCCAGTTGTCAACCTTCCTAATTTTGATCGCGTGACTGGGATTGTTGCAATGGTCGTAAGAATGAAAACTGGTCATGAGTCACATTTTTCAGTGCCATTGTAACTTCAAATGGTCACTAAACAAATGATTGTAGGTAGGGGTGGGCTGCTGCGGGTTTGCACGGGTTCGGGCGATCCTCTAGCTAAGGATCTTCCCAGTTCGGTGAACCTGCAAATCTCACCCCTGGCTGGCCCCGCCCACCCTGTGCCAGCCACCCCACCCAGTCGCTCTCAGGAATCTCCACGCGGCCTGTTTGGGATGCCAGGTAAGTACAAGGCCTGCGGAGAGGCTGCGAGAGGGCAAAAAATGGGCCTCCTGGAAGTTTTGAAGGGCCGGAAATGGGTCCGGAGTCTGAGGGAAGCCATTATCGCCCTCCCAGAGGCTCAAGGAAAGCCTCCGGAGCCCAGGGAGGGCGAAAAGGCCCCCCTGCCATAGTGCAGGTGGCCGGCTAGGCCACGCCCAACATGGCCATACCCACCCAGCAACTGGGCAGAGTACCCGTTGCTTAAATTTTTGAAGCCCAGCCCCGATTGTAAGTCGAGGGCTACCTAAATACGTTTCCTCATGAAATCCTTAAACCTACGCACGTACCATTTCCGAGTTCCCAAGACAAGATGTAATTCTGGGAATTAGTGTAATTCATAATCTGCTGAGCATTTGAACTGTCCCACTGGGAACTGTCTTTCCGTAATAAAGCATTGAGGCCAAAGATCAGGTGCAAATTACTGCAATTTGCAAAGTTGTATAAAATATCCAGTGTACTTCCTGTTGAGAGAGTGAAAACGAAGCTGCATGATATGCACAGAAGGTCTAAATCAATTCAATGAAAATCCACGTGATAATCATTTTTATTCCCCTCCCCGTTTCATTTCTACAGAACTTTTGAAAGTAGCGCTGTATTTTTCCTGCATGGTGAACTATCAATTACTCTTCTTTAACAAGGATTCCACCACAACAATGATGGCCTTATTATTATTATGTCTCTATGAAGCATTGTGTGATTTTAAAAAAATCCACATGCTGATTGGTCTTTTTAATTCTGAAATATTTCCAAATACCATTTATGTGAAAGAACATTTTATTGCAAAATAGTTGATAACCCAGGGTAGATGGACTAGATGGCACACAATATCCCTTCCAATCTGTTATATTTGGGGCTCTGTACGATCTCTAGTATGGTCTTTGGCACCTTCCGTTTGCCAAATCAGAGTAACGGAATAATAGAATTGGAGGTCTTCTAGTCCAGTGTTTTTCAACCTTTTTTGTGCAAAGGCACACTTTTTTCATGAAAAAAATCACGAGGCACACCACCATTAGAAAATGTTTAAAAAAATTAACTCTGTGCCTATATTGACTATATATAAAGTAATTCTCTTGAATAGGAATCAAATAAACAAAAAGAAATTATTTTATAATTGTTCATATTTCTGTTTACTTACTCAGTTTTTAAAGTAAACGCGGGGCCGCAGGGACTTAATAGAGGCATCCCTGTGTCCCGAAAGCAACTTTCGGGACACAGAGATGTCCCACGGCACACCTTACACTATGTCACGGCACACTAGTGTGCCGCGGCACAGTGGTTGAAAAACACTGTTCTAGTCCAACCCCCTGTTTAGGTAGGAGACCCTACACCATTTCAGTCAAATGGTTATCCAATCTCTTCTTAAAGCTCTCCAGAGATGGAGCACCCACAACTTCTGGAGGCAAGCCGTTCCACCGATTAACTGTTCTAGCTGTCAGGAAATTCCTCCTTAGTTCGAGGTTGCTTCTCTCCTTGATAGGTTTCCATCCATTGCTTCTTGTTCTACATTCAGGTGCTTTAGAGCAGTGGTCTCCAACCTTGGCAACTTTAAGACTTGTGGACTTCAACTCCCAGAGTTCCTCAGCCAGCTTTGCTGGCTGAGGAACTCTGGGAGTTGAAGTCCACAGGTCTTAAAGTTGCCAAGGTTGGAGACCACTGCTTTAGAGAATAGGTTGACGCCCTCTTCTTTGTGGCAGCCCAATATCTAGAAACCAGCAGATGTCTTAAATCTCCATGAATAGCTTTTTCTCAACAGTATTCATGATCACACGGGCCTTACCTGTAAATGTGATGTTTTTATACCTGTTCTTCACTTGTTCCCGGAAGATGAGTTTCTGCTCGAAAAGCCATTGAGATTGCAGTTGCTCTATGAAATCCAAAGGGGCAGTTCTGAATGCACAGATGTCCATCGTTGCTAGAGCATGAGACAAGAGAAACAGGAAGATTTCATCACTGAGTGTTGAATTGGAGATGATGAAAAGTTTAAGGGACATGGAGAGAACTTCAATAGTTGGGCAAGTGACTTTTCTCGTTTAAGGAGAATGGAGACCTGTAGTTTCCCAGAAATAGTGAGCTACATTTCCCAGAATTCCTCGATGTTAGGTCTCTGAGGATGATAAGGGTAGTGTTGTGGCCCTCCAGTGGCGCTAACAGCAGAGTCAGACAGTGAGGAGGTTGGGGAGGAACATGGGCCAGTCCTGGAGGCTGGGGAAGGCTTGGACGAGGGCTCTGCGTCGAAGGCAGAGAGGGGGCCAAGGCCATCTGGCAGTTCTCAGCTGCCTTCAGAGCTAAACAGCAGTGAGGCAGAGGAACAGCTGGAGCCTGTTCCCAGTGTGCGCATGCGCAGAGTTGCCAGAAGAAAAGAACAGCTCAGAAATCAGGATCAATTAGGGAGTAAAGCCACGGGTGGACAATGAATGGCCCGTCCCATAGGAAATAAAAGAGGAGCCAAAGAGGAGTGGGCTTTTGCAGGAAACAATTCATTCGTTCGTTCGTTCATTTCAGGAGTGTGGAGATCTGTCCCTGAATCTCAGGGACTCTGTGCCAAGTCTTTCCTTGCACTGCACTTCATTTGGACAATATTTACACGGCAGCTTTCCAAGCTAGATAAGGTCTGTGGTCATAAATTCACCTTTGAAAGACTGTTTACCAGGCCTTTGCTGAAGGTGAATGAGAGGAATTTACATTTGTTTAATAAAAGGGGTTTTGTCGGGACCAGGAATCTGTTTTGTGCTTTTTGGGGAAGCCTAGGTCAGAACAGGTATGAGTTTCATCATACTTGGAAAGCCATAGCTTCCTTCTTCAAGTAATAGTGGATTGTGAAGAAGAAAGTGGTAAAGATTTAAGATAGGGCCAATGGAAATCGGAAATAAACACTGGTTTCTAGCCCAAAACAGAAAAAAAAATTAAAACAAGAATAGATACTATACTGTAGGTAAAGTTTTATTATAAGTTTCTATAATTATATATGTATCTTCTATACCTTTCAAAATCTCCTGAACCTTGAAATTTATTTCACCTTTATAAAGAATAGCTATTCTCCCCTGATTTAGTAGATCCTGGTGGAATAAAATTGTTTATCACACCTATCCTTCAATCTCTGTGTTGTGTATGTTTCTTGCAAGCTATCAGAGGACAACAGAGTTTTTGCTAATTCTCTATTGCCATTCAGATTTTTGCAAGTCAGATCTGGCAGCCTGATTTTATGTATGTATGTATGTATGTATGTATGTATGTATGTATGTATGTATGTATGTATGTATGTATTATTTATTTATTTATTTATTTATTTATTTATTTATTTATTTATTTATTTATTTATTATTTTTATTTATTTGTCAAGCATGTATAAGATAACAGATATAAGTGTAAACATGATTATGAATACATGAAATGGATGCAAATAAATGGGGACATTAGAAAGAATGGGATCGGAACAGAATAAAAGGAGGGGAGGGGAGGAGAGGAGAGAACAGAACAGAACAGAATAGATTTCTTTATTGGCCAAGTATTATTAGACACACAAGAAATTTGTCTCCGGTGCATAAGTTTGTATGTATGTTATCATTTGTGTCTGTACCCTTGTGCCCCTCAATAAATACTTTTCCCTTTGCCTGAACTACTTAGTGGTTTGTACGGTGGGTGTGTGCAAAAAAAGGCACTCTGCAAAAGTTCAATGTTTTCTCTCCCAATTCAGGCACTAGGTTCCTCCTATTCTTCTAGCAACGCAAACACAATTATTTTTAAACGAACAAACTGCAAAAACTGCTGAGCAGGCTCTACCCTATGGTTACAGCTCACAACAGAGGACCAAAAACAATGGTTAACCCACAGCATCCGGGGCATACACATTCAAAAGAGAAAGATCCTGAGAGAAAGCTAATTACCGGTAGCTATCAACTAAGGAGCTCTATTGCCCTATCTTGAAGAGCAAGGGAGGCCACAGGGACAGGGATACGTGAGAGTTTGTCCCCTGTTGTTGTGTTATCCTTAGAGACACTTTTAATAAGGAGCTTCCTTCCTCCCCAGTAAACCTAATCAGAACTGAACAAATTCTGAATAAGAATAATAATAGAAAACAGACATTTTTCAAGACCACAGGCTGAATCCAAAGATGCTTTTCCAAAGGACTTTATTGGGTTTTTTCTTTCTTTTTCTTGAAGACATTTCACTTCTCATCCAAGAAGCTTCTTCAGTTCAGACTGAATGGTGGAGAATGGAAGGATTTATATTCTTTGCAGTCATCTGCTCTGCAGAACCCTGCAAGGTTGTTGGTTGTTAGCTCTCTTTAAGAGTCCTTGAGGCCACTTGGGGGTTTTTCACTACTGTCTGGGTCAGTTGAATTCCCCACCGTTCAGTCAGAACTGAAGCAGCTTTTTTTTCTTTTTTTTTGTAAATGTGTTTTTATTTTTCCATTTCATTTTCATACAGTCACATATATACTGTGCATAACCGGGGCCATATAACATTAAACAATAAACACAGCCATTCCTCTTGTCGACAATACCCCCCAAAATAGAAACCCAATGTACCTCTTCGACCCTCCATACACCCTTTCTTTCGCCCCCCTCCAACTTTCCATCTTCCCTCCATCATTCCCCTCTGCCCTACTTCCCCTCCCCCTCTACCACTCCTCTCTCCCGGTACACTCCCTCCCTTCCTTCTCACCCTCCCTCCAGTCCTCTCTCCCACCCTCTCTACCCCTCTTTCTTCTATCCCTCTACTCCTCCCTTCGGTGTATTTCTACAATCTATTAATATATTCAGCTCGTCCTATTTTTACAGTGGAATTAAAGAGCAACAGTATACAAGTGCCGTCGCGTCACTTTAAAATCTAGCACATACTATATATCCCCCTCCCCCCAACACCCCACCTCCCTTGCCCCCCCCCCAACTTCCCAGAGCCCTTTCTTGGAGCACAAGTGAAACATCTTCAAGGATAAAAAATCAAGAAAGTCCAATTTCCTTTTGAAAAAGCACCTTTGGGACAACCATGACTTGGGTGGCTGAGAGTCTCCCGAGGCTAAAGTTTCATACGACTCATGATACTGGGTTGTCAGTATGTGATTTAAAAGATAAAGCTTCCACTCTAGTCGTTCCTGACTCTAGGGGACTCTAACAGTGCTCATCTCAGTTTCAAAGCCGAAGAGCCAGCGCTGTCCGAAGATGTCTCCGTGGTCATGTGGCCAGCATGACTAAACACCGAGGGCGCACGGAACGCTGTTTCCTTCCCACCAAAGGTGGTTCCTATTTTTCTAATTCCGTTTTTATGTGCTTACGAACTGCTCGGTTGGCAGAAGCTGGGACAAGTAATGGGAGCTCACTCCGATATGCGGCGCTAGGGATTCGAACTGCCGAACTGCTGACCTTTCTGATCAACAAGCTCAGCGTCTTAGTCTCTGAGCCACCACAGCCCTTTTTAATTATATACTAATGCTTAAAAACTAATAGAAGGAGCAGAAATCAATATGGATGTTTACATGATTACAAGAAAAGTTGCCACTCTGAGGCTGCATGTAGAGAATGAGCCACACAACTCAACCCTCTTGTGATCTTTGGAAAACTATTTCATTATATTGTCAAGTTTTATCCATTTTGCTACTTTGAAACTTTAACATTATTCAACTTGCCAATCAACTGGAGGGAGAGAAGGGTGAAATAGATATAACTGCTGACCTTTCTGATCGACAAACTCAGTGTCTTAGCCAGTGGTGAAATTCAAATTTTTTACTACCGGTTATGTGGGCGTGGCTTGGTGGGTGTGGCACAGCTTGGTGGGCATGGCAGGGGAAGGTTACTGCAAAATCGCCATTCCCTCCCAATCAGCTGGGACTCGGAAGGCAGAGAATAGATGGGGGCGGGGCCAGCCAGAGTTGGTATTTGCCGGTTCTCCAAACTACTCAAAATTTCCACTACCGGTTCTCCAGAACCTGCTGGATTTCACCCCTGGTCTTAGCCATTGAGCCACCAAGTCCTATGTACGTGATTTAACCGCCCATTATTAAAATTGTTTTGGGTCTTCAGGATTGGTGTAGGTTTCGAGAACACGAAGCCGTACTTAAGGAATATGTTGCCATTAGTAAGCCGAATAGCATCCTACCTTGTTTTCTAAGGAAATCCTGGAAAATCTTCTCCTCAGGGGTTGGCTCCTGTTGAGGATCGAAAATCAGGAAGTCTCCTTTGGTCCCACCAAACCTCAAGAAGGCAGGAGACAAACCTCTGGCTAATGTGCGGAGTTTTGTAGAGCTGGGGAAACAAATGCCAAAGATGTAAGGCCATGTTTTCCCACCCAAACATCACATCTTGCGCACCCTTTGATAGATTCTGACTTAGCACGTTATGCAAAAACCACTGTTTTGACTTACAAACTACGATTTATGCATTGATATATTGGTTGACCCATTGTCAGGTATGATCTATTCCCCTGATGGCGAATTTATGGCACGCGTCCCACAGGTGGCGCATGCGAGCCATAGCCCCAGCTCAGTTCCATGGCGCATGCTCCCGCGCCTCCCACTGGCCAACTGATTGTCAGGTCTCTACCGCACATGTGCAGGGGACGTGGCTCATTCAGGAGACATGCGGGCATGTGGGGGGTTGGGTGGAGTCATGCGGGGGGGCAGGGAGGGAGTCTGGGGGCAGTAACCTCCCCCCATCACCCGCAGCCCATTTTTGTTCCCAGGAGGCTGCAGGAAGGCCTACCAGGCCCAAAATGGGGTGGTGTGTGTGTGTGTGTGTGTGTCAGTGGTGGGATTCAGCCAGTCCGCACCACTTCGGGAGAACCGGTTGTTAACTTTCTGAGCAGTTTGGTGAACTGGTTGTTGGAAGAAATTATTAGGGCAGAGAACCAGATATTAAATTATTTGAATCCCATCACTGGTGTGTGTGTGTGTCACACATGCATGTGCATGGGGACGGGGAGTGTGGGAGGGGCACATGCACAGGGGGAAGGGCATTGTGGGTGTGTTGCACACATATTGCATTATGGGTGCGCATATGTGTGCTGTCAGCAGACAACTATAAAAAGGTTAGCCATCACTGATATATTCAATAAACAATAAGCAATTCACAGTTTATCATACCATGCAAACCCAAACAGTGGCTTTAATTCATTGTCATTAATTTAGTTCAGGGGTAGGCAATACATGTACAGGCCCCACCAAGGAACTGGAAAGTGGAAAAATCACACTCCTAAACTGTATCTGCAAACTATTTAATACGACAATGCCTGTGAATTTTCTTCAGCAATGAACAAATTTAATAAGTCTAACTGGCCTAAGTAAGTCTAAAACTTTAATATCTTTGTTTATCCAAAAATAAGAAATGGGATTTAAAAAAACAACCTCCATCAGAGTTTCTTCTAAAAACCTCAGTGTTATTTTCAGAATTTTTTATTGGCCAAGTGCGATTGGACACTTGGAATTCGTCTCCGGTTCATAAGCTCTCAGTGTACATGTAAGCAATAAGTGATAAATTTAGGACAAATCATAAGATACAACACTTAGTGATAGTCATAGGATACTAAATAAGCAATCAACATGAATCATACGAGGATACTAAGTAAACAATATAAATTGTAAGATACAAGCAGCAAAGATATAGTCAAAAGAGGATAAGGAGCTACGAAAGAGGAGAATAAGAATACAAGGCAGCTTTACTAGATAGTTTGACGGTGTTGTGGGAATTAGTTGTTTAGCAGAGTTGTGGCATGGGGGAAAACCGTCCTTGTGTCTAGTTGTTCTGGTGTGCAATGCTTTTGATATAGTTCCAGGCATCCTGAGAGCTAAAAAAAATTTTTAAACTCTTACCTCTCTCCCAGAAGTAATTGAATTCATTGCAAATTCAACATATCCCAAACTTTATTTTAATCCCCAATTTGCAAAAAGCTGGACTAACTAATGCAATGGCCAGCTACTTGTGTAAATGTTCAGGCATGCAACACTACAAACTCTTGAATCAAGATTATTTAAAAAAAAAAAAAAAAACCTCAGGGACGCCAGCAATTTGCAAATCACATGATCACAACGGATTTACCTGCCAAGTCAAGGAAGCAGACCAGATTCTTAAGTGCTGACAGGGTACAGTCATTCTGAAGCAGCAAAGCATATACTGTACACTTAAGAAGGAGGTCAGGTCACCCTAATGATAGAGTGCCAGGAAAAGCTTGCCTTTAATTGAAGGATAGCTAGAGTAGAGATTTCCTGTACTTACTGGTCCTTCTGAATGAGGATTTTTGAGCCTGCTCTGTAATACAGGTAGCACTCGACTTATCACCAAAACAATCCAAAATGTCTGTTGCTAAACAACAGCAGTTGAGTTTTGTTCCATTTTACGACTAAGCAGAGCCACCGTTTGCGAAGACACAATTTCTCTCTTGAAGCTGAGAAGCATTACATTTCTATTTAAATCACTGAATTGCATAGGCCTGTGCAGACGTTTCTGAAGCTAAGCCCATGCAAATTCTATGCACATCTTTGGTTTTGAAGCTGTCTGTTTTAAACGATGCGCTTCCTTTCTCTTCCCTGGGAAGTGCCGCCCTGCAGCTATGAACCAAGGCCAAAGAATGCCATTGAGCTTGTGCAGAGTGTTAGCCTTCCCTTGACAGGATACGACTGGAGGTCGATGAAAGTAGGTTGCAGATCTTTGATAGTTTTCATGTAAGAAAAAAGGAAGGAGGCTATTATGAAAGAATGCCAGTGACTTCTAACTAGCAGATACAAATTCTATTTACATTGAAATCAGGGATCACATTTTGGGGCCTTTCGTCTCCCACTTTAGGGGTCTTTTGGGAAGGAAACCTGTCTTTTTGACAGGATTGTTAGTTTCACTTGTGGCCCGCCAGTGGCCAGCAGAGCTGGTGGTGGACTGAGTCAATGAGGAGGTTGGGGAGGAACATGGGCCAGTCCTGGAGTCTCGGGAAGGCTCTGATAAGGGCTCTACGTCAGAGGCAGAGATGGGGCCAGAGACATCTGACAGTTATCAGCTGCCTTCAGAGTCAGATATCAGTGGGGCAGATGAACAGCTGGAGTCTGTTCCAGAGGTGGTATTCAGCAGGTTCTGACTAGTTCTGGAGAACCGGTAGCGGAAATTTTGAATAGTTCAAACAACCGGTAAATACCGCCTCTGACTGGCCCCACCCCCATCTATTCTCTGCCTCCCAAGTCCCAGCTGATTGGGAAGAAATGGGGATTTTGCAGTGTCCTTCCCCTGCCACGCCCACCAAGCCATGCCCACTAAGCCATGCCACACCCACAGAATCGGTAGTAAACAACTTTGAATCCCACCACTGGCCTGTTCCCAGTGTGCGCATGCGCAGAGCTGACGGGCGAAGGGAACAGCTAAGGAACAAGGGCCGACTCGGGAGTAAAGTCACAGGTGGATGGTGAAGGGCCCCTCCCATAGGGAATAAAGAGGAGCGAAAGGAGAGGGGAGTTTGCAGGAGACAAATAGTTCAATTCTTGCCAAATATTGTCTGCTACAGCATGGCGTTTGGAAGATATCAGCCTGGCAGCTCTCTCGAAGCCTGATAAAGGTCTGTAGTTATGAAATCTCTTGAAAGACTGTTGGCTGGGAATTTGCTGGAGAGGAATTCACTTTAAACTAAATAAAAGGGATTTTAACAGGACAAGGAGTCTGCTTCGTGCTTTTGGGAAGCCTAGGTCAGAACACCACTTTCCTGCTTACACTACAGCAGGGGTATCCAAACTTGGGAACTTTAAGACTTGTGGACTTCAACTCCCAGAATTCCTCAATGAGGCTGGCATTAATTTAGTGATGGTTCAAAGTTACAATAGCACTGAAGATCCAGGAAACTACAGACCTATCAGCCTGACCTCAATATCAGGAAAGATTCTGGAAAAGATAATCAAGCAATGAATTAGCGAACACCTAGAAGCAAACAAAGTAATAGCCAAAAAGCCAACATGAGTTTGTCAAAAACAGATCGTGCCAGACTAATCTTATTGCATTCTTTGACAAAGTGACAAAATTAGTGGACCAGAG